>NW_026606158.1:2855000-3082500 GCF_029834395.1 Sorex fumeus | reverse complement strand
AGTCCCAATCCGAGTAGGCTTGGAGACCTCAGCCCCAGGACCCACATGCCTGGGTTCCTCTGCCAGTTCTTTCATGCATGAGGCCCGTCCGGACATGTGGAGAGTGGTCCCAGCATGGCCGTGGCTGGCTCCGGAGGTCCTCAGCTGCTGGGGCTCTGCTTGGGGCGGGGGGGTGGGGGGGAGAGAAACTCAACATTTATCTGAAAGAATATTAAATGAGGTGCTTTCTACTTTCTCAGGGCCCCCAAAGGCTCAAGAATAGCACAGCCATTTCTAGTGCTCCTACTTGCTAAGAAGATGTATCTCAGGATGTGTTACATTTCTGCCTGGGTATTTGAGGGAGGTGGAGTGGGTTGGGAGGTGCATAGGGAAATGGTGGAGAAACTGTAAAGTACAAACTTCTCAAAGGAAGAGCTGTCAGGGGTCTGTGAATTCCCGCCTCCTCTCTCCACCAGAGATAAAGGAGAGGTGAATTCTCCCCCCCTCCTCCTGCCCAAATCCAGCCAAGCAAAGAAAAATCTGGAAGAGTTTGAAGATCTTGACATGTGCTCCCTGGAGTTGAGGAGCTTCGGGCCTGCCTGGTGTCTGACTTCTACTTGAAAAGTCTGAAATGAGACTGGGAGGGCTGTTCCTCTCCAGCTGGTGTGAGAGCGAGGAGAGCTGCTTTGGAAGGGTGTGGGTTTCTAGAAGGCTTGCATGCTTCCGGAGAGTCAAATATGGGCTCCTCCAAGAATGGCATTTGACCTGGGGGGCATGAACGAAACCACCTGGCCAGAGATAACTAGAAAAGGGGAGCGGGCAATTAGACAGCAGAGGAATGAGGGCAAGGGTATTCAAGAACAGTGGTTGAGAAGAGCTAGTGTCTTAGAGAGTTTACCGAAGAAGTTACATATATGTCCTAAGACAGGGAGAAAGGCTTTTGGATGGCCATCTCATCTGTAATGTTCCAACATGGAGCTTGATAAAGCCAGAAGTCCTCTTCTTTTTATTTTATGTTTTTGTTTGGTTTTTGTGCCACACCTGGCAATGCTCGGGGGTTACTCCTGGCTCCAAACTCATGAATTACTCCTGGCATTACTCAGGGGACGATGTGGATGCTGGAGATGGAACCCAGGTCAGCTGTTGCAAGGCATAGTCCTACCTATTGGCAATGCTTCTGATGTAGGCAGGTAGATAGGGAAAGGCCCTTTGCAATGAAACAGAGTTTCATGGAAGAAGAATTCTAGGAATGACCCACCTTGTGGATACAGAAAACAAAGGCCTGATAAGACCATCCAAGACCATCCGCAGACCCTGAGGATATAGGCCTCCTCCCCATGAAGTTCCTCTTTTTGGACCTCCCCTTTACTCCCAACCTCCCTGGTAACCTCCTTAGCAACGGACTTTTACCTGGGAAGAAGCCCCACGTGGAGGCAGGTTGGAGAAACCCTATAAAGGCCACCTTGAACAAGGAAGTGCCCGCATATGCTGCCTGAGCCCATGTGTGCTTATGCCCACGTGGCTGAGCACATGTTGTGCCCGAGCACATGTGTCGCCTGCATCTCCCCTCTTGAGATGTGTACTTTCATGCTTTTGTGTCTAATGCTAGGATGTGTGTAGGGGCTCTCTCTCTCTCCACCCTTGGAGAAGCCCGTGTTCTCTCTTGAGTACGTCTCTCTCTCTCTCTCTCTCTCTCTCTCTCTCTCTCTCTCTCTCTCTTTCTCTCTCCCACCCCCGCACCTAAAAATCCTCCAAATAAATTTTTTTTGTTTCGCTGCTTGTCTACTCCTGAAATTTCTTTCTTCGAGGCGAGACAAGAACCCAGTAACCCTGGGTCCCGGGTGGCAGAGGCAGGTGGGGAGAAAGTGACCGTCTTTCTCCTCCCCGCTTCACATAAGTCACCCATGGGGCCCACCAACATCACTCAAACTCCTGAAATTCTCTTCTTTTCAACACCACAAAGCCCTTCGTTAGAGCCAGTGTGGAGAGGAGAGGGGATGTCAAGGGATTTTAAGGTAGGGAGAGAGATAATGAGGAACTGAACCTGTTCTTCCATCTTAGCTTAAGGTTGACTTGAACTTGAGGCAGAGAAAGGGTTTAGATTGTCCAACGTTTTGGAGGCTTTGATATTTCCACTGGGATCTATGCTTTTCTTTTTTTAATAGGGTGGGAGAATGCACCTGACTGTCCCCAGGGCTAACTCCTGATTCTCTGCTCAGAGATCACTCCTGGCAAGGATCAAGGGATCATCTGAGATGGTGGGTATCAAACCTGGATCATATGTGTGCAAGGAAAGTGCCCTCCCCTCTGTGCTATCTCTTTAGCCCATTAAAACTCTATTTTAATAACAGGAATCCAAAGGTTTCTTATTTTATAACCAAGTTGGGGACCAGTGAGATCTTCCAAAGATTTCATCACAGACCGGGAGGAATAAGAAGAGAGTCGGGGGATGGAGGGGGAGAGAAAGAGAGAAAGGAAGAGAGAGATTGGTGGAGAATGAGGGAGAGGGAGAGAGACTGAGGTAGAGAAGCCATGTATATTGGAGCAAGTTTCTTGGTTGGAACTGGAGGGGATTGAGAGTGCCCAGAGAATTGAGTCAGCGGGATCACAGACGATCTATTCTTTTTAGATTCTTACTTTCATTATCTGAGATAGTTGAAGAGTACCCCACTTGTATTCTTTATGTGAAGTATAGTCAGGGAATAAACAATGGTCAATGATAATAGACCTTGAGAATTTACCTATAGAACTGAGTTTACAGGTATAGGGTGATGGAAATTGAGAGGACCTAGAATCAGTGGCTGAGGGATGCTGACCCTGGTGGTGAATGTGGGATAGCAACACTGTATTCCTAAGGCATCACTGTTCAGAGTATTGGGTACTGTAAGGTCTGGGATGTTGCTGAAGGGTAGAGCACTGGCTTTGTGTGTATGAGACCCTAGGTTTGATCCAAGTGCTGCTAACCCCCCCAAAAAAACCCAGCAGGGAGATAGAGATAGAGATAGAGATAGTACAGTGGGTAGGGTCTCTGGCTTGAACTTGGTCAACCCCAGTTTAATCTTGACACCACATATGGTCCTCCAAACCCTCCAGGAGTGATCCCTGAGCATGTGGCCAGATGTAAGCCATGAACACAGCTGGGTGTAGCTCCCAAATAAACAAACAATTATTGTAAATCACAGTTCTTAGGGGCTGTGGGGGAGGGAACAGGGTTCTGCTCACTTCTTATCAAATTTGGCCCTTTTGATGGACTGTTATTGTCACAGTACTCCAGTTGTTCATCGATTTGCTAGAGCGGGCCCAGTAACGTCTCCATTGTGACAATTGTTACTGTGTTTGGCTTATCGAATACGTCACAGGTAGCTACAGATATCTAAGTAGAACATCTTGTTTCTTGGCCTCACCTGCTTAAGAGTGATAACAGAGAGCTGGCTGAAGCTTCCTTGATAGCGTTGTGATGGAATGAGCAACCCCTATCTTACTTGTGCAGATTATTACATATCAAAGTGCCCTCCACCCTCACCCCGAGTCATTTCTGAGTTTTTCCTGTAGTTTTGCAACTTACATGGAAGGACCTATTTGTTGGGGCTTCTCCATTCTAGTTTACTTGCTGCAATTTGCTGCCCCTTCTTGTGAAGATTCTCATGACTGGTGTGGCTACCAAACAGAAGAACAACAAGCAAGCAACAACAAAGGAAACAAAACAACCCCCATCCCCAAATACCAGTTCTTTTCCTGTCCCCTTGATGAACTCCTGACCCCAGATGAATTTTTTCCCAAAGGAATTTGGACTCCGGACTCTTTATCCAAAGGCAGAGTTCATTCCCTTTAACAGAATGATCTCCAGGCACAAGAACCCTCTTCCATCAACCTTGTTATATAGTCACAGAATTCTAACCTCCCACCCCGTTAG
The DNA here is from genome assembly GCF_029834395.1 of Sorex fumeus. NCBI lineage: Eukaryota > Metazoa > Chordata > Mammalia > Eulipotyphla > Soricidae > Sorex > Sorex fumeus. Next base: position 3,078,608 of record NW_026606158.1, on the reverse strand, counting down.
GGTTAAGGTTTTCTATGGTTCCTTTGTTGTTGCTTTGGACCACATCAGGTAGTGTTCAGGCATACTCCTGTCTCTGCACTCAGGGATCACTCCCAGAGGTGCTCAGTTGACCATATAGGGTGCTGGGGATCGAACTTGGGTCAACCATGTGCAAGATAAGTGTCCTACCAATTATACTACTGCTCCAGCCCCTATAACCCTTTTTTTTTTCCACAAGAAGCTAAATACTGCTGTGTCTGTAACTGAGTTAATCTTTCCATAACAATTTCCTGCCTTATCAATGGACCGCCACTTTCATGCCATCTTTGTTATATATAAATGCTATTTTATAAATTTAACATACTTTTGTAGTTGTATTCCAATTGTGTAGCACAGTAAATATTGGTATTTAATATTGGTAAGCTGAAACTTACCCTCTATGGACCAATGGCAGAGAGAAGGAAGCTTGGGACCAATTTTTAACTTTCATGGTCCTTAAGATGTATGTCCCAGGGACCAGAATAGCTATTAAGGGTGCTTGCTTTAGGTCTTAGCATCACCAGACCCGACTTTGGCTCCTAGGACCACCAGATACATCCTTGGAGGCCCCCAGCACCATCTAGGTGGCCCTGGGTAATGTCCGGTATGGCAGAGCCTGAGCCAGACTGAATCCTCTGGCCTAGTTGGCTGTCATCTGTCAATGAAGCCTGGGACCTCCTGGGAATGGCTTGGACCATCATCCCCCTAACCCTTCCCTGCTTCTAGAAGGTTTCAGAATCAAACACTTCAACTGCAATCTTTTATTTTTTTTTCAGTGAAGCAAAATAGTTTTTTTCAGTGAATCAAAATAGTTTTAATTGAATGAAACTTACTTAAAATGATGTGAAAAAGAATATGTCTTTTCCAAGAGAAGGAAAAGAATATGTCCAAGAGAGAATAGGAGCTTGAAAGCGCAAGTAAGCAAGCAAAGAGACAAATAAAAACACAGGCGTGAAGAGCAAGCCTTCCACTGCAAGCTTAAGTGAAGACAGGCAATTGTACTTTATTATGCAGACATTGAAGTTTGTATTCTACCGACGCACAAAAAGTTGCGATGTGGTTAAATACACTTGGGAGATATCGCATTATCAGTTGAATGGACACTGATAAGTAGGGAGTAAGTGGACACCGGTCAGACTTACTCAAAATCCTCTACTCTTGCTTCTTGGCAGGTCTATCCCAGGGCAGAGAGGAAGAATTAGAATTTGCTTACCAGTTAAGAGTATGGAAGTTTGGGGCTGGAGCGATAGCACAGCGGGTAAGGCATTTGCTTTGCATGTGGCCGATCTGGGTTTGATTCCCAGCATCGCATATGGTCCCCAGAGCACCGCCAGTAGTAATTACTGAGTACAAAGCCAGGAGTAATCCCTGTGAATCGCCGGGTGTGACCCCAAAAGCAAAATAAATAAAATAATTAATAGCCACATCTTAAAAAGAGAGGCTGGAGCCATAGTGCAACAGAGCAATCCAGATTTGATCCCTGCACCCCATATGGTCCCCGAACAGACCAGAAGTGATACCTGAGCACAGAACCAGGAGTAAGCCCTGAGCATGTTAGGGTGTGCCCTCTCCCCACACCCACCCCCCAAAAAAAGAGTATGGGAGTTTGGGGAGGTGACTTAAGAGACTGTCATTTATCCTGCAGCCCTGCAGGAGATGCAGACAGGGCTCTGGTGATCTCTTGGGAATGAGTTATGCTTGTCATTCTGCCCCAAGTTGCTCATTAATTATGGGTTCTATAAGTGGACCCTGGATGCCCTGTTGGAGAGTAGGTCAAAGAGACTGAAAGATGTCTCTCTATGTTCCTTCTGATTACTGAGAATTGAAGATGGTAACTGTCTGGTTGGGCAACAATTCAATAAGGCATTAAACAACAAAAAGATGCAAGGAAGGCAATGGGGGCATGAAAATCAGTGGGTCAGAAGGCTGGCCAGAGGTACCGGAGTAATAGTACAGTGGGGAGGGTGTTTGCCTTGCACGTGATCAACCTGGGTTCGATCCCCGGTATCCCATATGGTCCCTGAAACACCTCCAGGAGTAATTCCTGAGCATCGCTGGGTGTGACCCAAAAAGAAAAAAAAAACAAAAAAATGAATAAAACAAAAAGAAGGCTGGCCAGAAAAGATAGTGGGAAAGGCCAGGGAAGGGGCAGGCTTTGAAATGGACATTAGAACTCTTGCTCCAGAAGGCTAAGTCAAACTTTCTGAAAAAGCTACTACCGCTCATTCTTGGAAAGGAGGTCAGACTTGGAAAGGATTTCAGGACTTCGTCACTGCTAGTCCAGGGTCAGGGGGTTTGAGCTCAAACTCTGTGAGCTCTGTGGGGAAATTTGCATGCAGATGGGAGATGCTTGATCTGAAGGGACCACACTTCCTGCAGTGACTGAGTGTCAGCCAAGATGCCTCCAACCTAGTAATCACTACCCACTTCTTTCAGGATGTGTGAGTCACACAGCTCTAACCTTAAGCAGCTTGTTTATTTCTAGTATCAATAGTCTGCTGTCTGGGAAAGGAGACTGAAGGCCCCCAAATCATAAGAGATTGATATTTCTTTGCTATCTCCCCATGCAAGGGTGACAACTGGAGGACCAAGGAAGGTGTTATGGTGGAATGAACCTTGAAACAGTTTCAAAGAAATGGAAAACCTTGGGACTGTTTTGAGATCCTGGAAGGATGAGTCAGAGGCTACTGGTGAGAAAGGTTTTTGTTATGAGAAATCTGTTCCCCTGATCAAGAGGGCTTTAAAATGACATTTGAGGGCTGGAGAGATTGTACAGGAGGTAAGGTTCTGTCTGTCCATGTGGCTGACCCAGGTTTGAATTCCTAGCATCATGTATGGTCCTCTGAGAACTGTCAGGGGCACTTTTGAGCAAAGAGATTCCTAATATTTGATTCTCAATAAAATGAAATTTGAAAGGGATGTGAGAAGGATTTAGATTAAACGGTGCATAAGGGGGCCAGAAAGATAGCACACTGGGTAGGGTAGTTGCCTTGCATGGAGCTTATCCAGGTTCTCTCTTCCTTTCTTTGTAAGTTACCCCAAGCCCACTAGGAGTAAGCCCTGAGTACTGGTGGGTGTTGTACCCAAAACAAAGAAACAAAAAGGTGCATAGGAGATTGAAGAGAATAACAGCATGTTCAGCAAATTTTCAATTCTGTACGAGGTTCATGATTCAGCTGAAAAACTTCTGTGATGAAGTGAAAAATGGAAAACTCCAGGTTACAAAAAAGCTTCTTAGTTTTTTAAAAGGAAGGTCCTCTGACCTCATGTGAATGTTGAAAAAGATCCACCCCATCACTTCCTTGAGTACAGAATTTCATTTTTACCATATTCCAAATCCTCTCTAAAGAAGCATGACCCTCAATTCCCTCGGGGGGAGACATTGATCTCTAGAGGAAGGCTGACAGCTCCGGAGAGCCCCTCCCACTGTCTCCCATGAGTCTATATATAATCTCTGACTTGATCCTTGGCATCAAAGAGGGATCACTATGAAAAACCTCATTTTCTGTCCGAATAAGGAACTGATTCAGCATTGAATACCATAATTAGAAGTCAGACCACTAGGAAGAATCTTATTGCTAATCAAAGCTGCAGAGACATGTGGTTTTAAAAAGGTCCAGTTTGGGAGGCTACAGATCTAATTGTGCAAATTCATCAATGGAATCCCTAACCCACAGAAGGATGGTCTTTGGTGACGGGTCTGTGAAAGGTAAATAGGTTTCCATGAGGTCATGAGGATGAGGTACTTAGAATGGGATTAAGAGTCTTTAGGAGAAATTTCCAAAATTATTTAGTCTATTGTCCCCTTTTCAGAAAAAAAATTACTCAGCATCTCCCCTCCCAAGACCCCCCCGAAATTCACTTTCTTTTAGTGAACAAACAGAAAGTATCTCCCTCTCCCCTCCTCTCCCCCTTCTCCTAGATTGCACCTGTGGCTAATCACACCTGCCCGTTCTTCTAACAGCCCCTTTTCGAAGTTGATGTCACTCACTTTGGGGGAACATTATTTTAATTTGGTATTTATATTTAACTTTTTGACTCCTTTAATTAGGTTATTAATTTAGGTGACATGGTTATAATTGCATTAATGTTTATGATTTTAATGTTCTAAGAATTGAATCTTTAACACCTGTACCCTCCACCACTCCACCACTGTTTTTTTTAAAGGTGCCCTTCACCAATGAGGTTTTGTTTTGGTTTATTATTTTTTTTTGGAAGCCTTTTTTTTTTAATTGAATCACTGTGGAGCTACACTTACAAAGCTTTCATGTTTGAGTTTCAGTCATACAAAGATCGAACATCCAACCCTCCACCAGTATACATTTCCCACCACCAATGTCCCCAGTATCTCTACCCTCTCCCGTCTCACCCCTCCCCTTGCCTCTCTGGCAGACAGTTTCGCTCTTACTCTCTCTCTACTTATGGGCATTATGGTTTGCAATACAGATACTGAGAGGCCATCATGTTTGGTCCTTTATCTACTTTCAGCACACATCTCCATCCCGAGCCATCGCTCCAACCATCATTGACTTAGTGGTCCCATCTCTATCCCAGCTGCCTTCTCCCCAGCTCATGAGCAGGCTATCAACCATGGAACAATCCTCCTGGCCCTGTTTATACTGTCCTTGGGTGTTAGTCTCATATTATGATTTTTTTTTTTGCTTTTTGGGTCACACCCAGCAATGCTCAGGGGTTACTCCTGGCTCTGCACTCAGGAATTACACCTGGAGGTGCTTGGGGGACCATATGGGATGCCGGGAATTGAACCCGGGTCGGGCGCGTGCAAGTCCTACCTGCTGTGCTATTGTTCTAGCCCCACATATTATGATATTTTATATTCCACAAATGAGTGCAGTTATTCTATGTCTGTCCCTCTCTTTCTAACCCATTTCACGTAGCATGATACCTTCCATGTCCATCCACTTATAAACAAAGTTCATGACTTCATCTTTCTAACAGCTGCATAGTATTCTATTGTGTTTCTTTAACCAGTCATTTATTCTTAGGTACTTGGTTTGTTTCCAGATTTTGGCTATTGTGAACAGTACTGCAATGAACATACAACTACAGATGTCATTTCTACTGTGCTTTTCTGCACCCTCGAGATCTATTCCCAAAAGTGGTATTGCAGGGTCATATGGAAGCTCAATTCCTAGATTTTGAAGGCATGCCCATATTGTTTTCCAAAAAGACTGGGCCAGTGGGTATTCTCACCAACAATGAAAGAGAATCCCTTTCTCCCCATATCCACACCAGCACTGGTTGTTCTTGTTCTTTTTGATGTATGCCAGTCTCTGTGGTGTGAAATGATATCTCATTGTTGTTTTGATCTGCATCTCTCCGATGATTAGTGATGTAGAGCACTTTTTCATGCACCTTTTGGCCATTTGTGTTTCTTTTCTGAGGAAGCTTCTGTTCATTTCTTCCATTTTTTGATGTAGTTGGAAGATTTTTTTTTATTGTACAATTCTACTAGTGTACAATTCTTGTACAATTCTTGTATATCCTGGATATTAACCCCTTATCAGATGAGTAGCACTGCATTACACTATAGCACTGTCCTCCCATTGTTCATCAATTTGCTTGAGCGGGCCCAGTAACATCTCCATTGTGAGACTTGCTGTTACTGTGTTTGGCTTATTGAATACATCATGGGTAGCTTGCCAGCCTTTGCCTTGCAGGCGAGATACTCTCTTGCTTGCCGGGCTCTCCAAGAGGGACGGAGAAATCGAACCCGGGTCGGCTGGGTTAGCTGCAGGTAAGGCAAACGCCCTACTCACTGTGCTATCGCTCCAGTCCATCAGATGGGTATTGGGTAAATATTCTTTCCCATTCCATGGACTCTCTCTGCATTTTGGTCACTGTTTTCTTTTGAAGTGCAGAAGCTTCATAGTTTAATGGGTCCCATTTGTTTATGTGAGTTTCCACTAGCTTGGTCCACCAGTGTTCTTAAAAACAAACAAAAATATTGTTTTTTTTGGGTTTTGGGACCACAGTCAGCTGTGCTCAGGGATTATTCTTGATTATGTGCTAGGAATCACTTCTGGTGGGGTTCAGGGGATGATATACAATGCCAGTAATAAAAACCACTTGCAGTACTTTGTTTCTGTATCTATCTCTGTGTCTCTCTGTCTCTCTTTCTCTATGTCTCTGTCTCTCACTCTCTCTCCCCTCTCCACCACTGTTCTTATGTTACTTCTAGTCTGGTTTATTGTTCCCTTTATCCAATCCTCCTCTGCGTGGTTATCTGTTTTGTTATCAAAAGCTTAGGATTTGTCATCTTTTGATGCTGTATATTCCCTATTTTTTTTTTTTGCTCTCTACAAGCTACAAATGAGTGAGATCATCCAGAATTTATCTTCTTCCCTCTGACTTACTTCACTTAACATGATGTCTTTCAGTTTCATCCAAGTTATTATAAACTTTTCTTAGAGCTACCTAATATTCTCCTGTGTATATATGCTACTGTTTCTTTATTCATATTGGAGATTTTGGGGGCCACACCTGGTGATGCTCAGAGCTTACTCCTTATTCTGCGCTTAGCAATCACTCCTGGAAGGGCTTTTGGGACCCTATATCCTCAGCTGGGGATCAAAGCACCCCAAAGGATCAAAGGATTGGCTGCATGCAGGCAAGTGCTATTATTCAGCCCCTGCTTTATTATCTTTTTAATTTGGTTTTTTATTCGGCACAAAGATTTGCATTATTGTTAATGCTAGGGTTTCTTTCTCCCTGTTCGGCTTTCTACTGAAGGCAGTTTTTAGTTTCTGATGCCTTAGAGTGTTCATTGGACAGCACTGATGGAAAGCTCAATAACCTGACCATATCGGCACCCGGATCTTGGACTTTCAGCCTTGGAAGCTGTGAAGAAATACATTTCTGCTGTTTAAGCATCTGATGTGTCTTGTCCATAAGACATCTAGTCTCTGGCAGCCTGAGCTTCTGAAGGAAACTCAGCCCTGTCAGTGCATTGGAAACGCTGGAGAAAATGCAGCCTTCTTCAGGGGATACGGTTACTGCTTGTCTAGGAAGGGATCAGAATCCATTCAGGTGAATAGGTCTGCCATGCAGAACAAGTGTATCCTCCCAGACTCACCAATTAGAATGTCAGGCCTTTAGGAAGGGGAGGGGAGATGTTAGAAGGAAGCATTAGGAATGTATGTGTTTATGTTCTTTCTTTACAACTTTCCTATTCACCAAGGAACAAGTAAATTTAGTGAGGAAGAATTTGAGACGTCTGTGCTTGGAGAAATTCTGAAATGAAATCAAGTCAAGGGAAGCAAGAGGAGACCATGGGTGAGCGAAGCATGACAATGTGCATTGTTTATGTTGATGCACCTTTGTGTGGTCCCTAACCCACTCCTGTCCAAGTGCAGAAACTCCAGTGAGCTCATTTAAGTGAGTGAGCACGTCAGTCAGCCTTACTGTATACCTAGGACAACAAAAGCAGCATCAAGGTTTGATTTTAACGTTTTCTTTCTTTCTCTCTCTCTTTCTCTCTCTCTCTCTATTTTTTTACTTTGCAATAACAAGACCAATTTTGAGCTCTTAAAAGACTATTAGATCTAAACTCTGGGGAAGAAAAACAGCTTTGATAGTCTGAATCTGAAACCTAAATTCTTCCCTTCCTAAAGAAGTGATTGCTATTGTAACACAGTTTCCTGACTAAAGTTATATTTTCAAAAATGCAGCTTTTACGTTTTATAGGTGAACCACGAGCCTTGGAGCCCCTGTGATGGGACAAACCCTTTTCCCACCCTAGTTAATATCTTCTTTTCTTTTCTTTTCTTTTCTTTTCTTTTCTTTTCTTTTCTTTTCTTTTCTTTTCTTTATTTCTTTATTATTTTTTATTTTATTCAATCACTGTGAGATAGAGATACAAAGCTTTCATGTTTGAGATTCAGCCATACAATGATTGAACAACTATTCCTCCACCAGTGCACATTCTCCACCACCAATGTCCCCAGTATCCACCCCCCTCCCCCCACCCCTGCCATTCCAGTCCTCATCCTGTCTCTTTGGCAGGCAATTTCCCCAATACTCTCTACTTTGAGGCATTATGTTTTGCTCAAGTTTTCCCATCACCATTCAAGCCTACCTGCCAGGGAAAGACACTAGATAATTAATTTCCCCTTGCTCATTTTGAATATCATGAGAGCTTCTGGAATTCTACATTGTAAATGGTTGGGTTCCAGAGACTTCTTTGTAGGGCACTAATCCATTTTGGGATTCAGTTGGGAGTCTCTGGACCAGGGCTGTTGATGTGCTAAGATGGTGCCTGAAGGCAGATTGTAATGTTTTATTTTAAATGTTGCTTTCCTAGGATACCACCCATCCCACCCCATTGATTTCCTCTCTGAGACTGTATTGTATCATGCTCGGTGGTCATTAGACCTTGTTGCATATCCCATTTGGGAAAGGTTATACCTTTCAAAAGGGCAGGGGTTGCATCTTGTTTATCATTTATAATATGTTCAGTATGATACAGACCTTTAATTAGAAGCTAATTAAAGGAATAAATAGATAAAGCAGACTTTTGCTGGGGTCAAGGAGAAGGAGATGATGAAGGGATTACCATATTCTCTAGAAGAATTTATCTGGCCAAACCAAGAGGTGAGAAATGAATGAGGAAACTGAGTCACAGAGGCACAGCTGGGGAGGAAGAAGTTGGGGGAAGAAGAAGCATGCTTAGAAACAGCATTTAGATCCAAGGACTGCAAAGATCAATCTATTCTGTTCAGCTATTAATAGGAATAATCCCTCAAAACGTCCCATAATAAAAATCCAATGCATTAAAGCATCATTTTGATGGGAAAATAAGGTCGAAGGTAACATATTTTCAGACTCAGAAGAACAGGAGGTGGCTATTTCAGATAGATTTCATAATCTGCAGAGAACTAAAATCTTGTAGCACTGTCAACTGTCCTCCTGTTGTTCATCGATTTGCTCGAGCAGGCACCAGTAATGTCTCCATTGTGAGACTTGTTGTTACTGTTTTCGGCATATCGAATATGCCACAGGGAGCTTGCCAGGCTCTGCTGTGCGGGCGGGATACTCTCGACAGCTTGCAGGGCTCTCTGAGAGGGGCGGAGGAATCGAACCCAGGTTGGCTGTGTGCAAGGCAAAGGCCCTACCCGCTGTGCTTTCGCTCCAGCCCAAGACCCATGGGAATTTCCATGACAAAGCCCAACCGGTACATTGTAAATGTGTAATAATCATGTCATTTTTTTTCAATAGGTTGGATTAAGCAATAAAGGGGCTGGAAGCTATGATGTTAACAGTGATGGACACAGAATAGGGAACAGATAAGGAAGTGGAGGCTCTTTATTGGAGTTGTCCCTCCTCCCCTCCCCTGCCCTGATATTCCTGTCTTCCCTCAATGCTATATGCTCAGCACCAGAGATACAAGATGAAGATTAATTTCCTCCTATTCATTTCTGTCCTCAAGGAGCTCACCGGCAAGGGAGGAAAATATCAAAGCAAAACATAACAAAAATGTTATTTTAGAAATGATCTATCTGGATTCAAATTGTGAAAGGACATGCAAGGACTACATGCGCGGTGACATTGGCTGGGGAACTGGGCCGACTTGGAAATTGTGCTGGTAGGATGCGGATGGATTTCTACTTGAATCAAGGGTGAGAGTGTTGCCATTGGAGGTTTCTCGTGTAAATGGGAGGAGAGAGATGGCCACTGCTCTCTCTCTGTCTACCTCTGTCACCCCAGGAATGCCCAGGAGTTTCAGGGCAATGAACCCTGGCACAAATACAGACCTCACTTCTCACTGGTGCCACTTCTCACGGGATTTCCTGGGGGAAGCGTGGGCTCAGGCTGGAGTGAGGAATTGCTTTTTTTTTTCTTTTTTGGGGGGTGTCACACCCGGCGATGCACAGGGGTTACTCCTGTCTCATGCACTCAGGAATTACTCCTGGCTGTGCTCAGGGGACCATAAGGGATGCTGGGAATCGAAGCCAGGTTGGCCATGTGCAAGGCAAACACCCTACCTGCTGTGCTATCGCTCCAGCCCCAGGAATTGTTCTTTTACAGGAAAGGAAGGTCGGTTGGTCCTAGATCTTTACCCAGGCTTTTGAGGTCCATTTTTGTATTTCCCTTACAGAAAAAGAATTTCGGGAAGAGACAAGGAGTGAAGTCCAAACAGATTTTATTTAGAGAATTTGAGGAAGGGGGAGAAAAAGAGAGAGAGATTGAGAGACAGACAGACAGACAGACAGACAGACAGACAGACGCTCGAGAGAGAAACACGAGCTGGGGCTGGAGTGATAGCACAGTGGTTAGGGCGTTTGCCTTGCACGCAGCGGACCTGGGCTCGATTCCCAGCATCCCATATGGTCCCCCGAGCACTGCCAGGAGTAATTCCTGAGTGCATGAGCCAGGAGTAACCCCTATGCATCGCCAGGTGTGACCCAAAAAGCAAAAAAAAAAAAAAAACCAGAGAGAGAGAAACACGGGCTTCTCCAGAGGTGGAAAGAGCCAGTGCACCCTCCCCCTCCCCCAGATTCAGGTGTGAATAGAAATCTCAAGAGGGGAGACTCATACCTGAGCAGCACATGTTCAGGGGCCGCATGCTCCGTCACCAAGTTCTTGCAACACATCCATGTGGCAGGCGGGCAACACCTGCATGTTCTTAGTCCCAAATTAGTTTATATCCACTTTGCCCAAACAGCCCCCCACCCCAGGACATTGCTAAGGTGGTTGCCAAGAGGGAGAACAGGAAACAGTTGTTGGTTTTCTTTTGCTATTTCTTTTTATGGTGGACTTTGTTTCAGAAGTAGAGTCTCTGGAGAGAGGTCTGGGAATGAGGAATTTAGTGTACACAGAGGAATATCTGGTGTCATTGAAATAAGAGAAATGAAGAAAGAACCCTCAGGTAAGACTGGAAATATGAATAGTGTCTGTGTTCAGTGTTGTATGTACTAGATAATCAGGAGTTACAGAAGCAAATAAATAGAAGAATTTTAAATGAAGACGTTTGATGATTTGATTTACATTTAGCTCATAGTGCTGACGGCTTCCTGGCATAGAAAGGGAGTATGTAATACATTAAAATCTTTGAAGACAGCACACTATGAAAGGATCAGAAAATGGAAAAAAAAAGATAGGATTGGTCTTAGAGTTTGGGATGTGAAAAGAGGACTTGCTAAGGAGAAGCCACAAGATAAAACTCATGATCTATTTGTTTATCTACTTATTCAAGAACATTTTATCAAGTCACGAATTTTTATGCCAGGGTTTGCACAAAATACTTCTGGTCCCTGCCCTGGTATGGTTTATGGTCTAGAATGTAATGAGTCATAGCTCGTTAGTTGCTGAAAGCAGGAATTTAATGGTTTCTGTGTAGGAAGAGGAAGAGAAAGGGGGGAGGGAGGGGAGAATAGGAGGAGAAGGGGGGAAAGGAGGAAGAAATAGAAAGAGGGGAGAGGGTGGGAGAGGGAGGAGGAGAAATTACATGGCATGGATGGAACAGAACAGAAAGCATCATGGCATATTCTGCCTAGTGGGAGTAAGAACTGTCTCATTCCAGTATTCCTCTTGCATTTCCCATAGAGGACTTTCTGTACTTGATCAGGATAGCGCATCTTAATTTCACTGTGAGTCACAGTCAAAGGAGTTTGAATAGTACCAGTTGAAGTCACATCATCATGCTAAAAAATTTTCCTGTTGAATTCCAGTCTAATGTCACTCAAGTCCCTTTCTCTTTCATTTTTTTTAGCACGTATTTAATGTTGATTTTATTTGTTTGGAATAGACAGATGAGGATTTAATTAACATGATAACACTGACTGGAAACCAACTGACTTGAAGACTCCCTACCATATCATAGGGTTTATCATTGTCTAAGGGAAGAGAGACATCAAGAGAAATAGTACATGAATCTGCTCTATAATCATATTCTAAGTTTCAGAATTCCTGGAGAAAACTCTCATATTTTAGCCCACTGCTGTACCAAAAGTAGCATGCATTTATTTGGGTTTAAACATACATGCTTGTAATCTCTTCTACAATGGCTTAAATGGCCGCAGGATGAAATACCACATTCTTCACACACTTTCCTCATATGGTGGTGGCAAGACGCATAGTGGTGGAATGAGTGTTTGAATATTAATTGTAGTGAATTATTGTGAATACTTTAGAAAAATAAAATTAAATTTAATTAAAAGTAATGCCTGGAAGATTATTTTCAGGAAAAATCTGCCAATAACGAGTGATCATTGAACTGAGGATGCTTGAGGAAAAGGATCGGAGCTTCTCAGGAAGCTTGGCAGGCTCTAAGGGCAGGGAAATGTTTTGGGGGTTGGAGCATCAGGAAGAAGCACTCCTATCTTGCTTCTCCCTACCCCCAATTAGGGCCTGATCAATGAAACACAGGCACAGTGAGAAAGCATTTGCTGAAAGTGATTTCCCCAGTGCAACTGTGGGAACTGACGAGACAGCTTAGTTAAGCGTGTTGCTTCTGCATCTGTTGTTGGGCCTGGAGTTAGCAGGCCATGGCCGTGAGGTGGGGAAAGCAAGGACATATATGATGGACAGAAGCTGGCTCCCCCTGGCCATGGAATTTAACATGCTGGGCCCAGATTTGGAGGAGATTGAGTGGGGAGCAAAAGCAGCTGTAACCATGATGGAAAAGAGGCAACAGGCCAGCCACATGTGCTAGGTGAGAAGGAAGTCAGATAGAGAAGAGAGCACCAAATAAAGGGTGTTGTGAAGACCCTCCCAGGGTGGGAGAGACATGCTAAAAGTAGTCTATAGACCAAACATGATTGCCACTCAATGCCTCTCTGGCAAAACACAGTACCCAAAAGAAGAGAGAGAGAACAAGGAGGAATGCCCTGCCACAGCGGCAGGGTGGGACGGGGGGGGGGGGGCGGGGGGGACAAGGGGTGGGAGGGATGCTAGGACCCGTGGTGGGGGAGGATGGGCACTGGTGGAGGGATGGGTACTTGATCATTGTATAACTGAAACCCAAGCACAAAAATTTATAAGTCTATAAGTGTACTTCATGGTGTTTCACTAATAAATAAAAGATAAAAAAAAAACAAATAAAAAACTAAAATGCATCTAATATAAAATTAAAAAAAAAGAGGCAACAGAGAAGTGACAATGCATAGACAAACAGTAATAGGAAGTGGACTCTGGACATACCTTCCTGATGTAAAAAAAAATAAATAAAGAGAGAGAGAGAGGAATGTAAACTTACTCTACTTTTGAATCTTAGGTGAATACCTTTTGGAGATAACATGCTAGAGTTTTGTGAGGGAATTCTAGAGAACCTAGTTCTAGCTTATTAGATAAACATATACTTTAAACTTTGTCAATTTGACATTCACTTGCATTTTTTAGCCATATTAATCTTCTCAATAGACTGTAGCAGATATTTCTTTTTTTTTGAAGTAAATAGATTTCACTTGATCACTTGATCATTTGACTTCCTGTTAATCGTTGATTTGCTCGAGCGGCCGCCAGTAACGTCTCCATTTGTCCCTGTCGCGTACTAGTGAAGCCCAATGGTGTCTGTTCATTCTAGGAACACGAAGAGCCTCAAACCGATCATTCATGATCTTGATGAAGAAATCTGACCATCTGGTAGGTGGGCGGACACGTGGTCTTTTGATATCCTGTGGAATCCAGTTGGTAACGCCTCTAGTTCAGCGGTCATCTCTAAATCTCATTACGTGACCAGCCCATCTGATTTTTGACACCTTGGCAAACGAGACAGCATCCCTGATTCTTGATTGGTGACAGAGGTCGAAACTCCGGATTCTTTCTCTCATTTGAGTGAAACGTGATACTCCAAGCATAGATTTCAATTCCTCTTTGGGAGACCTGAATAGCATTCTCATCCTGTTTGCATAGGGCCCAGGTCTCTGAGGTGTATGTTAAAAATAGATTTCATTTGGAGGGTTTTTGAAGGGTAGAGGGAGAGAGAGAGAGAGAGAGAGAGAGAGAGAGAGAGAGAGAGAGAGAGAGAGAGAGAGAGTAACACACTCAAGAGAGAACTTCGGCTTCTCCAAGGGCAGAGAGAGCCCCTACACACATCCCAGCATTAGACAGGGAAGCATGAAAGTATACGTCTCAAGAGGGGAGATGTGGGTGACACATGTGCTCAGAGCTACATGTGCTTGGCCACGCGGGTGCAAACAGCACATGGACTTGGGCAGCATTTGAGCCTGCAGCAGATATTTCTTTAACCAATATATATATATATATTTATAATATATATAATATGCTCGAGCGGGCCCAGTAACGTCTCCATTGGAGACTTTGTTGTTACTGTGTCTGGCATATCGAATACTCTCGGTAGCTTGCCGGGCTCTCCGAGAGGGGCGGAGGAATCGAACTCGGGTCGGCCATGTTGGCCGCTTGTAAGGAGAACGCCCTACCCGCTGTGCTATTGCTCCACAGCGGGTAGGGCGTGCGCCTTACAAGCGGCCAACATGGCCGACCCGAGTTCGATTCCTCCGCCCCTCTCGGAGAGCCCGGCAAGCTACCGAGAGTATTCGATATGCCAGACACAGTAACAACAAAGTCTCCAATGGAGACGTTACTGGGCCCGCTCGAGCAAATCGACGATCAACGGGAGGGCCTTTACCTTTACCTTTATATATAATATAATATATATATTTGGGGGGTCACTTCAGTGTGGCTCAGGGTTTACTCCTGACTCGGTACTCTGGAGACCATGCAGTGCCAGGGCTTGAACATGGGATTCTTACTTAAATATCCTGTACTCCAGTCCTTAGCACCATCTCTCTGCACCCTAAAAATGTTATCTTTCACAATGAAGAAGTAGACACAATGTGGAAAGTTCTTTAGCCATCTTTGAATTATTTCCATTCTTTCCCCATCTAGAGTTGAAGAAACCAAATTTATTTTACAGAAAATCATCAGGAAAATTCAATTAGATGAAGATGCTAGACACAGACAGAGTGACTGAGATCACACTCCTTTTTCTTAATTGTTATACATTTTGAGTATGCAGGGCTGGAGCGATAGCACAGTGGGTAGGGAAAATCCAGAGAGACAAGTATTATTATTATTATTAGTATTATTATGTGGAGCGATATCACACTGGATAGGGCATTTGCCTTGCACATGGCCGACCTGTGTTCAATTCCTCCGCCCCTCTTAGAGAGCCCAGCAAGCTACCAAGAGTATCTCATCCGCACGGCAAAGCCTGCCAAGCCAAAAATAGTAACAACAAGTCTCACAATTTGTTGTGAGATGTTACTGGTATCCGCTAGAGCAAATCGATGAATAACGGGAGGACAGTGCTACAGTTCTACAGTGCTTTCCCCATCTAAGTCACATGCCTTCTTAGATATTACTTAAACAACAAGACATACGGCTAATTACAGCTACACATATTTTATTTGTTATAGGGGAATGAGACAGAGAAAGAAAAATTGTTACTATATGTGCAATTATATTCGCATCAAAATAAGGAAGAAGTCTCATAAATAATCTTTGCTTTTGTGTTAGGGGATGTGATGGTGGCTTGTGCTTTTTCCTTCCTTCTATTACGTAAGTGCTGGATTGCCTTCGAAGTTCGCAAGATGGTTCTGTGGGTAGTGAATTTATTCTTCAGGAGTATGGGTTGCAGTTATCTCTGAATTGGGATGTAGTTTTCCACTAGACTTTAATCACAGGATCTAAGATTATAGACCCTTAGGTCATCCCTTCTTCCAGACATATTCCTCCTGGCCCCAATTATGTAACAGTAACCCAGTTGCCTCTTATAGTTCAGATCCATCACTCCAGCTAATCTGTGGATCACTGGCATTAAAAATTCAGACTGGCTAATGCAAGTCTCAATTTCCACTTTAACTGAATCATTGCTGTGTCTCGAGGGAGCAGATTGCACCACTGGGGTCTAAATCCTTTAGACCAGCACAGTCTAACGTTTCAAGGAAGGAAAGCAAGGACCACTTCGATTCCTAGCCCTAAATTCACAGGTCTATGAATTCTGGCTTTGGGAAAACACAGCATATGTTGGTTGCCTATTGAGAGCATGTATTAACACATCCTGCAGGCCACTATTACTACATCCCTACATGATGCGATCTGGCTATTGGCAAAGCTGAGACTTCATACAAAAGTCTAGTTACCTATTATTGAATAATGCATTATCTCAAGCCACACCACAGTGGCTAATGATAGCAACCACCACTTTATCTTTCCAAGTTCTATAGTTGACTTGGCTCAAAGAAATGATTGACCCTTAGAGGTTTTTTTTCTTTCTTTTTATGAGGTTGGAGTCTTCTCTAGAGGTAAAATAATCTCAATGGACTCCTCACCTATGTCTTTTTTGTGTGTAGTCAGATCTTTATTTAAACTTTGGATCCGTCATCTTAGCGTTTCTCACTAATCCAGGAAGCAGAAACCTTCGCAGGTTCACAAAGATTTGCTTCGAGGCTGTCTTGGTGGGAAACTTAACAGCGGCCATTGATGTCTTTTTAGATGCTTGCTTAGTTTTTTTTTTTGTTTCATGGCCAGCTCCAATAATTTGTTCCTGTTGAGCCTTTCTGACTTCAGTTTTCTGTTTTCTCTTGGCCATTATATCAGTAAGAGATGCACCAGTGATGGCTCTTTGGAACTTGACGGTAGATGAGTTCTTTTCTTTTGAATTTATTCCACTTGTCCCTTTTGGTTTTTTTTTTTCCTGTAGAGGACAGTCCAATTTATTTGCTGAGGGTTTCTCTTGGAAAAGAATGCAGACTTGCATTTTCTATAAAGAAACTGAACAACTATTTTGTTGGTTCTGGCGCTGCACCTCCATGTTCAAGCTAGATCTCTACCCACTGAAACTGCCCATCCCCACCTTCATGGCTGCAGTTCCCAGAGGGATGAAAGACGGTGAAGAGAATCTGAAGAGAATCCTCACCTGTGCCATTGATCCTGGCTATGGGTTGAGACATGAGCTGGGAATCACAGTCAGAACAAGTCCTTGTTGGGGCTGGAGTGATAGCACAGCAGGTAGGGCGTTTGCCTTGCACGTGGCCGACCCGGGTTCGATTCCTAGCATCCCATATGGTCCCCTGAGCACTGCCAGGTGTGCTCAGTGCAAAGCCAGGAGTAACCCCTGAGCATCGCTAGGTGTGACCCAAAAAGAAAAAAAAAAAGAACAAGTCCTTGTGGCTTTCCCAGGTATCCTGGGCTTTATCAGAGCCTGGTAATTGGATATAAATGATTCTACCAAAATTGGGACCTGGAGTGGTAGCACAGCGGGTACGGTGTTTGCCTTGCATGTGGCCAACCTGGGTTTGATTCCCAGCATCCCATATGGTCCCCCAAGCACTGTCAGGAGTAATTCCTGAGTGCTGAGCCAGGAGTAACCCCTGTGCATCGCTGGGTGTTACCCCCCCAAAAAAAATTGGGGAGGTGAAAATGGGCATATGGTATTTTAAGGTATGACCTTTTTAACCATGTCCCATTGGTTATTGGGGTTTCAGAACATAAAAGGAGGAGCTGAACACCTAGACACACCTCTTATGGGGAAGAATTTTAACTTTGAAGGCAAGATTTCAGAAGTGCCCCAGGAAGTCATTGATGGAATGAGGTTTTTTAAATAAAGAAAGGTCTGTCAACTTGCAAAATTGATGCCTGCTGTATGTCTATGTTGTGTCTTTGATAAAGAAGTCTGAATGATTTTAAGTCAAGAGGGGGGACTAACTAGTTCTGTGCGTTTAAGAGGCATTGTTTTCTGCCACTGTTACAGGTCAAGGTGAGGACATTAAAGGGGCATCCATCAAGTGTAAAACACTATGTTTTCCAGTGTCCTGGGGCGGTCATGCTCAGTCCTGATTTTGCTCCTGCTGAGGCCTTCTCAGAAGCTTTCCCAACCCTTTCTATACTCACTATCCCAGTGGGGGCCTCCCTCCTTTATGACAATAGATCACAGCGGTTCTTTCTTCTTCTTCTAAAGTAAAATGATAGATTACTTTAGCTATCATTTTTCTATTGATAATTTGGTATTTTTTTTCATGCTGCAAAAAAAATTGAGCTCGTTGATCTTTAATTTTCCTGATTGTTTTATTTTAAATTAAAACTTATATATATATATATATATATATTTCTTTGTTTTTGTTCTTAGGTTCCACCTGGCAATGCTTAGGGCTTACTTCTAGCCCTATGTTCAGGGATCATTTCTAGTAGTGCTCAGGGGATTCCTGCATAAGGGATAGAATCAGGGTCAGCCACATGCAGGGTAAATTTATGTACCATCTTTCCAGCCAATGTTTTAGAAGGGAGTCGAAAGTTGTAGAAAGAGTATTATAGCCGGACTGCCTTTGCTGTAGTTACCTAGTTTTCAGGATGGACAAGTCATGACCTTCTTTCTGAACTTTGGTATTTCCATCTATAAAGTGGACTGGAAGGAAGAGTTGGGTGAGGGGACATGAGAGGCTAATTTGGGCTGTGTCTCAAATGAGTTTATGAGCGGTGGAAAGAGGCACAATGGATGGTTTTATATCTAAGACAAACAGAGCTTTGCATCTTGTAGCTCCTGAATGCATTGTATCCCTACAAAGTGATTCTCTTTGTTTTGTAGAGATTTCTCAGTTTTCCTGGTATCCTTAGCAAGATTATCAACACTTTAAGAGCAGGACTCGAAGAAGAAATACCCGTTGAATCCTTCCTGAAATAACATGAGAATTTAGAGCTAGCTGGCCATACAATTCAGGCTTAGATGGCACAGCATAAGAAATACAGTCATCCTACACACAGAGATTATGTCTTCTCAGTTCATTGGGTCCTCCTATGAGTCTCCTTTAGGGTGAGCATCATTCTAGTAGCTCTTCAGAGCTGGTATTAGAAGAGGCAGACATGGCTTTTGAAACTTCCCTTGGAGTGCTGAAGACTCTAGAGTGTCTGTGACATCTGGTAAGTCTAAGTCAAAAAATACAACAGAGAAAATAGAGTATTTGGCGGAGATCCTCAAGAAGGTGGGTTCAGATTTGGGACCTGAAGGGCGATGCAGGCTCTAAGAGTAGGGGGAAAGGAAGTGTTAGGCAGAGCAGAGATGAGACAAAGAGCTCATGGTAGATTTATTGAAAGTGCTTCAAGAGAGGATGGACGCTCACTCCATGTGCTTTGGGATTTATGTATGCGAAAGGAATATTTGAGGCCACATCAGACAGAACAGACAGGAACACTCTCTGAGGCCTTCATCGTGCCTGTGATGGGGAGTCTTTGGTGATCTGAGGAGGGATATGCTATGATCAAACCTCTACACGGAATGTTTCTCCCTCTACACAGAATCTTCCATGGACCAGCCATCACACTAAACTGGAGGAAAGACAAAGGTGAAAATCTGGACTGGAGAGATAGTATAGGGCTTTCGGTGTTTGCCTTCTTTGCAGTCAACCCCAATTCAATCACAGCACCACATGGTCCCCTGAGTACCACTAGATGTGGTCCAAAAGGCATCTGAGCACTGATGGGGTGGCCTGGATGATCTCTTTCACCTCAGAGCATGAACAAAATTGCATCCTTCGGTCCTTGCATTGAACCATTTGCTTTGTTGGAGGAGAATCACAGAAGGGGTGCCTAGGGTCACTGAACACCATTTGGAGGTGGTCCCTTTTTTTCCCAAAGAGAGAAAACATGGTAACTATCCTTCAGGTGATCCTAATGAGCATGCTAGAAAAAAAATAGGGAAAAAATGTCCCTGCCTTTAGGGTCAAAGTTTGGAGGTATCAAAGGGAGGGAGCTAGTGGGAAGTTATTGAAGAACAGAAGGCAGACAAGGGAAATGGAGGAAGGGAAGATGCTTCGGAAGGTTATTCACTTCATTATGTGACAAGCATCTGTGTGAGCACCAGCAAAATGCCAGGTACTTTTGTGGACTCTGGAGATAGAGGTGCACAGGCAGACAGAGACCCAGCCCGCACAGAAATCACGGTGGAGTGGAAAGAGATAAACTTTCGTGTGAAGGCCAAAGAATACGGTGATGCTGCCTGACATTTATTGAATACAGTGTGCCAGGTATTGGCCGGAGTGCTGTTAATGAATTCGCTTAATCTCCCTCACCACCTTTGGAGGTAGGTATTATTATTTCTTCCCTTTCTTAGAGGCAGAACCGGGGCAGAGAGACAGGATTTCAGTGACTTTCCTGTCAAGAAACAGGCTTGGAACATAGACGGCCTGACCTTGGAGATGAAAGCCGCAAGAAACGGGATGATCGGAAAGCAACACAGAGCGAATAAAGAAGAGTCAGAGAATGAGAGGTGCTCTGAAGAACGTGCAGCAGCAGGGGGGTGGGGTAGAGAGACGGGGAGGGAGAAGAGGAGCATCAGTGGGGAGCTTTAGAAAACACTGCTTGAGAGATGCTAATTGAACGGTAACTGGATGATGGAGGATTTGGCCATCAAGTGATCCCCGCAGGAGAGTCGAATGGCATCCTCTGGATCACCTGAGAGAAAAGCAGCAAAAAATATAAATAAATAAATAAAAAATAAAAATACAACCAGCTTCTGGGCTAGAGGGGGATGAGCTGGGGAGAATTTCAAAGGAGACTGGAGTCCAGGTAGCATCTGGAAGGTTGCCACGCTCATCTGCTTCCCAACATGCTACAGACGCCTTCCTCTCTCAACAGAGCTGCCTTGGACTCCAGTCAACTGTGAGTCTCCCCCAGAAACCCGTCTCCCGCCCCAGACCCAGTCATTTCCGGCTCATGTTCATTGGCCTGGAGCTCTGCCAATCATTAGCTCCAAGAGCCTTAATGATACACACAGGCAGCCCAAATATTGAGCAGGTAAATGTCTATTTCCTAATTCTGCAAGAGCTAGGAGACATATCACAGGGAGAAAATACGTAACCAGTTTCCACTGAAGTCAGCACAGGAAGGATGCTTGTGACTTCCTTTCTTGGACCGTGCTTTTTCCCCAAGAGAGGAGGATAGACTCCCCCAAGTAGAGACACACCAGAGAAAAGACATTGCATTGTGAGCAGCCCTTGCCCAGTGTTCCCCACACTTAACAATAGCATTGCTGTGGTGCCAGATTAAAACCAATATACCCTGGGGCCCTAAAAACAGAAACACCATCTGCACACCCATATTCATTGCAGCACTATTCACCATAGTCAGAATCTGGAAACAACTTGAGTACCAGAGAATAGATGAATTGATGAAGAAACTATGGCACATCTACACAGTGGAATACTATGCAGCTGTTAGGAAAAATGAAGTCATGAAATTTGCCTGTGACTGGATGAACATGGAGAGTATCATGCTGAGTGAAATGATTCAGAGGCGAGGGACAGATATAGAATGACTACCTTCATTTGTGGTATATAGAATATATATATATATATATATATATATATATATATAATAGAAGACTAATATCCAAGGCCAAGGAAAACAGGAGCTAGGAGGACTGATCAATGGTTGGAATCTACTATAAGTGTGTGTGTGTGTGTGTGTGTGTGTGTGTGTGTGTGATGGGGGAGAGGGTAGATAAGATAGAGAAGAGACCAGTATGACAATAATGATTGGAAATGTCATCTCTCCCACACAGCAAAGCCTGGCAAGCTACCCGTGACGTATTTGATATGCAAACACAGTAACAACAAAGTCTCACACTGGAGATGTTACTGGGCCCGCTCGAGAAAATCGATGAACAATGGGAGGACAGTGACAGTGACATGTTTGACAAGAACTGAGTGTTAAAAGTAGGTAAAGGGATATACACAATAGCCTTTCAGTATCTGTATTGTGTACCACAACAGCCAAATGGAAGGAGGTGGAGAGAGAGAAGAAGAAGAAGAGGAAGAAGAGGAAGAAGAAGAAGAAGAAGAAGAAGAAGAAGAAGAAGAAGAAGAAGAAGAAGAAGAAGAAGAAGAAGAAGAAGAAGAAGAAGAAGAAGAAGAAGAAGAAGATAAGTGCCTTCCATAAAGGCAGGTGAGGGTGGGGGTAGGGGATGTGACGGGAGGGAACTGGGGACACTGGTGCTGGGAATTGCACACTGGTGGAGGGATGGGTGTTGAAACACTGTGTGACTGAAATCCAATCATGAACAGCTTTGTAAGGGTTTATCTCACAGTGATTCAATTAAAACAATCATAAAAAAAAACAAACAAAAAAACCTTCCTGTTTTTCCAACCAGCAGTGGGCTGGCTTTGAAGGCAGCTGAAGACTCAGGACTGTCTCTTGTACAAAATCCTGCTGACGCTCAGGAGGAGATCTTCACACTGTGTTCACATGAGTAGGTCTGTCTTTATCCTTGAAGACGGCCATAACCAATAGGATGCCTAGATCACCCTGGCCCCAGAGTATAGGGGGGAAGGAAAGAAATTGAGTGGAAGGGTCTGGTGAGAGAGGAATGAGAAACAACAGGGGACAAGGGTCAAGGTCCATCAGTGGTGTTAGGAATGACAAAGCCAAATATCCAAGTCTCAGAGTCAATAATTCTAAATCATGAGATCCAAACTTTAACCAAACTTAAAATGATGCCAGTCAAGAGGACAGGCTGAAGGTGGGGTTGAAGGAGAGGGAAACTGGGAACACTGGTGGAGGGAATTTGAGATGGTGGCAGGATTGGGACTGGAACATTGTATGTCTAAAACCCACCTATGAACAACTTTGTAAATCACTATGCTTTAATAAAATAATTAAAAAAAACTATCATAATCATAACCATGCGAGCAAGCCGGGTTCCGCAAAGGATTCAGCACCATCGACCATATCCACACGATAACCAAGCTCATTGAGGTTTCTCGGGAGTTCAAGATGCCGCTCTGTTTAACGTTCATTGATTTAAAGAAGGCCTTTGATTCTGTTGAGACGGAAGCGGTCATCGAAGCCCTAGCCAATCAGGGCATTCAAGCCCAATACATCAGGATCCTCCGTGAGCTGTATTGCGGATTCACTACTAGGATCTCACCATTCTACAAAGAAATGATAGTTGATGTCAAGAGAGGGGTGCAGCAGGGTGATACCATTTCACCGAAACTCTTCAGTGCCACCCTCGAGAACATCATGCGACAACTGGAATGGGAAGGAATGGGAGTGAAGATAGATGGTCGGCAACTACACCACCTCCGCTTTGCTGATGACATTGTTTTAATAACACCAAACATCAGCCAAGCAGCACAAATGCTGGCCGACATTGACCGTGAGTGTGGAAAGGTTGAACTACAGCTGAATCTTACGAAGACAATGTTTATGAGAAACAGCCTCGTTCCTGACGCCCCATTCGCTCTCAACGGAACGACCATCTCCGAATGCAACAGCTATGTATACCTAGGCCGAGAGGTCAACATGACAAATGACCTGGCACCCGAGCTGCACAGGAGGAAGAGAGCGGCTTGGAACGCCTTCAAGAACGTCGAAGAAATAGCTAAGAGGACAAAGAACCTCCGGCTCCGGGCACACCTCTTTGATTCCACTGTTCTTCCTGCATTAACATATGCCTCAGAGACCTGGGCCCTACGCAAACAAGATGAGAACGCCATTCAGGTCTCCCAAAGAAGAACAGAAAGAGCTATGCTTGGAATATCACGTTTCACTCAAATGAGAGAACGAATCCGGAGTTCTGACATCCGTGGACTGACATCCGTGGACGATCAAGAATCAGGGACGCTGTCTCATTTGCCAAGGTGTCGAAAATCAGATGGGCTGGTCATGTAATGAGATTTAAAGACGACCGCTGGACTAGAGCTGTTACCGACTGGATTCCACGGGATGTCAAAAGACCGCGTGGCCACCCACCTATCAGATGGTCAGACTTCTTCGTCAAGATCATGATCGATCGGTTTGAGGCCCTTCATGTTCCCGGAATGAACAGATGCCATTGGGCTACACTAGCACGCGACAGGGACAAATGGAGACGTTACTGGCGCCCGCTCGAGCAAATCGACGACTAACGGGAAGTTAAGTGATTAAGTGATTAAGTGACTGACTGGGTGCTTTGTAAAGTAGTCATTTCTTCCATACAATTCTAGAGACCAGAAGTCTAAGTAAGATCAGAGTTCTGGTGTGGTCATATTCTGGGATTATTCCTCTTTTTTATTGGTTTTTTTTTTTTTTGCTTTTTGGGTCACATTCAGCAATGCTCAGGGGATCTTCCTGGCTCTGCACTCAGGAATTACTCCTGGCTGTGCTTGGGGGACCATATGGGATGCTGGGAATCGAACCCAGGTCAACCGCGGGCAAGGCAAACCATCCTACCCACTGTACTATCACTCCAGGCCCCTATTTATCTTTTAGATTGTGGGTCCCTAACATGTGGTACCCTCATATGATAGAGAGAAAGCAAGTTAGCTTTTTACCTCTTCTTGAAAGGCCACAAATCTTATTCATCAGAACTTGGCCCTTGGAATCTAATGATACATCCCAAAAGCTCCACTTGCAAATGAATTCACCCTGGGTGTCAGATTGCAACATTTGGATTTTGAAGGGACTCAGACATTTAGTCCAAAAAAAGTGCTCTTTTGGACAATTTGCAAATGGGAGGTGGAATTAATTGCAATCAGTGAAGATTAAAGTCTAAGTCTCTTCTTGGGGGTGGTTGTTGGTTTGGAATGGATTTGGGCCTCTTTGGAATTGGCACCAGGGACCTTGAGATGGAGAAATATATCTGGTTTGGTAACATTGAGCTAAGTGGAGGGGGCTGAAGTCATTCTTATAAAGAATCGTGAAATTTGCTGGTCAGTGCTGCATAGCTCACACACAGCTTGTTGGCCATGTTGAGATCCCATTGTGGTAGGAACATGTCCAATGTACCTGATACTGGAGGAGCATGGATAGTGGGAAATGTTGAAAAAATGAGAACAGAGTGTGTGGAACATTCTTCCGGGATGTACTTTAGGGGGAGTTGGGTGGGTTTGGCACATCCTAAAGTATGTTCAGGGGTCTCTCCTGGCCATTCTTGGGGGACCATAAGCCATGCTAGAGATCCAACCAGGGTTGGCCATGTGCTGAGCAAGCACTTTAACTCCTGTCCTGTTTCTCTAGCTCCCAGGATGTACTTTTTAAAATTGAAGTTCCATTCCTTTCTCCTCAATGCCCTGTCCATGTAAAAGTTCCCTAGTCAGAAATATGCTTGATATGGGGCCGGAGAGTTAGCACAGCAGGTAGGGTGTTTGCCTTGCATGCAGCCGACCCAGGTTCGATTCCCAGCATCACATATGGTCCCCTGAGTACCGCCAGGAGTAATTCCTGAGTGCAGAGCCAGGAGTAATCCCTGTGCATCGCCGGGTGTGACCCAAAAAAGCAAAAAAAAAGAAATATGCTTGATAAAGCCATATGTGTACTTGGGATGCTTGCTGTTCAGTGGTAGAGTACTTTCTTTACATGTGTGAGACCCTGAGTTTCATTCCCAGCACTGTCAAAAAGAAAATACAGCATTACATGTGATTATAAATAGCACATCCTTTGAGGGAGGTATTTTAAAGACAAATACAGGAAATATGTTTATTTTCATACTCTTGTTTGGAAGGAGAAAGTAGGTGATTGTACCGGGTGACCATTTCCGTAAGGGCTTGTATCAGAAGGACCAGTAGTGAAAGGTTTGTTGCATGTGGACTGTAAGCATATATCCCTCCATGGAATCACCAATATTGAGTTGTGAAGCTCAAAGAGCCTTTTGATATATCGTTATTAAAAATGAATCAATTGGAAAGAGGCCTAATGATCTCCCTCCTGTGCAATAATACTATAAAATTCTTACCACCTGGAGACCCCGTCAGAGTGGACTTGTCAATGCCGAGAACAGAAGCAAGTGAGCAGAAGTGCTCAATTCATAGTCTTATTTCTCAGACACGAGGCTGTCATATGCCATCTGCCATCTTTTCTTTGTACACTTTCATTCCATTTTATTTATTTTTTATTTCACTTTCTGGTTGGGGGGGGTTACACCTGGACTGTGCTCAGGACTTATTCCTGGCTCTGCACTCATAATTTTTTTTTTAATTTGGTATTAAAAAATTTTTTTTGTAGTGGATCCCTGTGAGGTGCAGTTACAGACTTACAAACCTTCAGTCCTACAATGTTCAGTGCCCATCCTCCACCACCAATGATCCCAGTGTGCCACCCTTCACCCCCACCTCATCCTCCCCACCCCACCCTGCTCCTGTGGCAGAGCATACCCTTTTGCTCTCTCTCCTCTCTCTCTCTCTCTCTCTCTCTCTCTCTCTCTCATTTTGGGTGTTGTGGTTTGCAATAGAGCTTTTGTGCACTCATGGATTACTCGTGGTGGTGTTCAGGGGAGTTAACATGAGATACCAGGGTTCGAGCCTGGGTCTGCAGCATGCAAGACCAGCTTCTTATCTGCTCTTCTATTACTCCAGCCCCTTCATTCTATTTGAAACTTAATTTTGCACTGCCTTTGCCAACAAACTACAGACTCCGTGAAGCCTCAATCAAGCATCGCTTCAGAATTGTGGCCAGTGATACTTTCCACAATAGACAAGAGTCCAGACTCACTTTCTTTCTTTTTAATTTATTTTTATTTTTATTGAATCACTGTGAGATACAGTTATAAAGCTTTCATGTTTGAATTTCAGTCATACATCTCCACCAGTACACATTTTCTACCACCAATGTCCCCAGTATTCCCCTCCACATTCCAACCCTCCCCCTGCCTTTATGGCAGACAATCTCCCCCATACTGTCTCTTTAATTTTGGGCATTATGGTTTGCAATACAGATACTGAGAGGCCATCACGTTTGGTCCTTTCAGAATCACTTTCAAGCTGAATCTCCCAAAGGTGCTTCCTTCTTTGATGGAGGTTGGGATGTAGCCCACCTCCAAGATCTGGGGATAGCATGGCTTCTGGGGTCTCCAGGGGTTCCTATTTTCCCTAGAACCTGCACACATTCCTCCCAGGTTTGTGTCCATATACAGCAATGCAGAAGTGAATTCTAAGTGCTGGAAGGCAACAACACTGCCCTAGTCACTCACATAATCCCCGTCTCCAATTCACTGCTCCTTAATAATGCTCCTGGAATGTGTTTAAGATGTCTGGGCCTCTGTCCAGACTTATTCCGATTCAGGCCAGCACACACCTCTCTGAGACTTACTCTATCAGGCTCTGTGAACTGCAATATTGAATGGGATGGAGCACCAGGAATACAGGAATTAATAACAATGAAAGACAATAAGAGGTCTACCCTGGTGCCAGCTAAACAACACCGTCCTCCCGTTGTTCATCGATTTGCTCGAGCGGGCCCAGTAACGTCTCCATTGTGAGACTTCTTGTTACTGTGTTTGGCATATTGAATACTTTCAATTCAGAGTAGCTTGCCAGGTAGCTTGCCAGGCTCTCCGAGAGGGGCGGAGGAATCGAACCCGGCTTGGCCGGGAGGGCTGTGTGCAAGGCAAACGCCCTACCACTGTGCTATCACTCTAGCCCATCAGCTCAAAATAAAAGACAATGACATACAGTATGATGCAGCCCTCTCAGAGGTTGAATGGAGGATACAGGGGGGCGGGATCAAATGCGAGTTACTCAGAATAAAGAGGATAGTGCCATACTTTTCTGTTGATTATTTCAACGAGAAGAACAATTTTTAAATTCCACTCGGGAAGAAGCCACACCAGTTTGTGAACCATGCTGGGGTCTGCAGCATCTGATCCAGAATCTGGTAAAGTAGGTACCCAACAGGTCTCTGTAAAATGAATAAAATGAGAAGTATTTGGAGTGCCTATTGGGTGTCTTGTAGTGTAGAAAAATCTGCCCATTTCATTGAACTCTTCCAATATTCCTATGAGAGGTAATTTGTGTATCTTGATCTCTAGGGGGTGGGAGAAACAGGCCTTGGGTCACACCTAGTGGTGCTCAGGGTTGTGGTCGAAATAGCTTCAAACAAGGCTAGCGCCTTACTTGCAATCTTTCCAGCTCTTGGATATCTTGTTTTACAGCTAAGAAACTGGGGTAAATGAGCAGACACAGCTTACACCCTTACACTGAAGGCCCCATAGTCACTGGGAGCAGATTCCTGTGTTTGGTTTTCTTGCCTCATTCTATTTTTTTAATTCTTTTTTTATTTAATTCTATTTTATTCTATTTTTTAATTTATTTAATTCTATTTAATTCTATTTTTAATACTATATATTGTCTATATATTGTATATATATGTATACTAAAGGTAATATTGACTGATATATAATAACCATAATAATAACATCTTCATAATGACCATTTTTTACTTTGATTGCTCTTGTAATGCATCAGGCATGGGTGTTTTATTTTTGGGAGCTTTTGATGGTGTTTATTGTCATAGAGAACTATAACATAGGTGCTAATATTACTCCCATTTTGCAGGTAAAAACTGAGGTAAAGTAGATATCAAACAACCTTTCCACGATTATAAACTAATAAAAGTTTTAAAACTCTATGTGAGAGTTTTTAATTTAAAAATTAAGGCACACTATAATCTGTTGGGATACTTTCAGATACTTTAGCACTGTACTCCATTGTTCATTGATTTGCTCGAGCGGGCCAGTAACATCTCCATTGTGAGACTTGTTGTTACTGTTTTTGACATATTGAACACGTTACAGGTAGCTTGCCAGGGATACTCTCGGTAGCTTGCTGGGCTCTCCAAGAGGGGCGGAGGAATCGAACCCAGGTCGGCCACATGCAAGGCAAACGCCCTACCCGCTGTGCAATCACTCCATCCCACTTTCAGGTACATGCGATATTAATCCAATCTTGCCTCATTCTAGGCCTGCTTTTATTTATACACAGTCCATCATCATGAGTCAAATTCCAGGCCACTTTGTTTGAGACCCAGACATCTCGAGAGCCAGTCTGTGAGCTAGAGTCTGACTGCCTGCAGAGACAGGTGTTCTGGAATGAGCACAGAATCCTCAGCTCCCAGGTGTTAGCCCATTGGCCGGGCTTACTGTGGCTGTCTCATGTGCTGGCTGGCGGTGCTCTGCCTTAGAAATGAGGACTCAGATGGCTGCATTGATTGAACCCACAGAGCATGGCCAGGCTGTCCTGAAAAACAGCTTAAGATGCGTGCCTCCCTCGACCTCGCTGCTGGGTGTCTGGGTGATACCCAGCTTTACTCTCCATTCTGTCCATCCACAGCATCTCCAGAGGTCACTAAGAGCTTGTTCCCTGATGAGCGTTGCCATTGTCTTTGCACCTGCTACCTCCAGTAGAGCACCAACTCCCCTGGCACAGGAACTGTGTGATCTGTCTGTCTCTCTGCCCTGTTCTCCTCCATGGAATCCCGTGTTCAGAGAGGGCTGGTTTCACGGGATGATTTTCAATTTCATTCTGCCCTTTTCCTGACCACTGATCTTATGTAAATGACAACTCCAGTTTCCCAAGTTTCTTCATCTGGGAGATGGGGAATGATTATAGCAGATATCTAATGAGATTTCCACAGGGACTGACTTAGTCAATAAATAAAGACAAGGAGGGGGTGCCTGACATCAGACACTTTAAAAGCAGTCTTTGTCGGGGCTGGAGTGATAGCACAGTGGGTAGGGCATTTGCCTTGCATGTGGCCAACCCAAGTTCGACTCCCAGCATACCATATGGTCCCCTGAGCACTGCCAGGAGTAATTCCTGAGTGCAGAGCCAGGAGTAACCTCTGAGCATTGCCAGGTGTGACCCGAAAAGCAAAAAAAAAAAAGCAGTCTTTGTCATGGTTTGGGCTGGAGCGATAGCACAGCGGGTAGGGCCTTGTACACAGCCAACATGGCCTACCCGAGTTCAATTCCTCCACCCCTCTCGGAGAGCTCGGCAAGCTACCGAGAGTATCTCGCCCCCACGGCAAAGCCTGACAAGCTACCCGGGATGTATTCGATATGCCAAACACAGTAACAACAAAGTCTCTAATGGAGACGTTACTGGGTCCGCTCGAACAAATCGATGAACAACGGGAGGACAGTGACAGTGACAGTCATGGTTAGTCTAAGGAATCTTACAGCACCTAATTTTCTACCTCTTAAGGATGTGTGTGTACCCACTGTACATTTTAATATAAGGCCTCTTGATATTGGCTATTTTTCACTGTTTCTTATGAAGGAGTCATGTTCTCTCAATCACATTTGATAAACTCTGTAACATTATGCGTTATTTATCAGGATGCTAGTGCTATTCACCTGATTTTTTTTTAAATAAACCATTCTAAGGAATGATAAAAGGAAATCATGCTTTTCTTGCCCTAAAAAGGCCCAGGGATGCAAAGAATCATAATATTCACTTGAGGAGTTTAACAGTTTTAGGAATTTCACAGACCCTCTGCCAGGTAGGGCTGTCTGCTTAAAAATCTCTAGAGTGAGCTGAAATCCAGCTCCATAACAGGTGTTCCATATGTTACTGGGCTGGAACTATGCCTCTCTCTAGGCTTCTGCTCAGTAATGGAGTCTACGGGCCCAGTGGGTCCTTCTGGGAGGGATATCCTATACTTTCTACTTCCCGATTTTTCAAGCAATGACTTCCCTCTAAAGTCTAATAGGTCGCATAGAGGAAATAGCCAAACCTAGTGCAGCTAAAAGCTTTCTCTTCTCTTCACAGCCTCTTTTTAAATGTGATAGACAGAGGAAAAGCTTCATAAATCACCAGTGAGTCACGAACTTGACTGAAATTATTGCAATTTGGGGTGGGAAGGGAGCTTGCCCTTCCCCCTGCCGTGACTGGAATCAGCCTCCCTCCATGCTCATTCATCACAAGCCAACAGGGGCACACTCCTGTATATCATCCCACCTCAAAAGGGAGGTGAGGTCAATGGCTGCTTGGTGGCAGGGTCATCAGACCCCAGCGATCTATTCTCCCCACCACATCTTAAGAAGTTCATAGTTCCATTACTCTGTCTCCACTTTTCAACCTTTTCATTCTGCCCCCTCCAACTCCAGATGCTTTCGGGTATGAGGAAGAACGTGCATCAATTCTGTCACCTTACTTTCTAAGGCTTTAAAACATTTTCCTAATCAGAAACTTGGTATTTCCAAGGTAAAGGCACCATCAGAGGGATCGTGAAGGGCAAAATCCCAGAGACGTATTTTCTCTCCGGGAATGGAAATGTCTCAGTGCTTGGACCCAGAAGGAAGTGACTTAGAAAGAAACAGGTTCTTTCAGAACCTTGAACTTCCTGGGGAGCATCTGAGTGTTCCAGGACACTGACACAGCATTCAGATGAGAGTGGGGATGGTCAATGGTGGCTCCATTTCAATGGCAGGGACAAAAGCAGGAACTGGAAGAAAGTAGGTGATCCCCCAAAAGGAGAGAGAGAGAGAGAGAGAGAGAGAGAGAGAGAGAGAGAGAGAGAGAGAGAACAAAAGGGAATGCCCTGCCACAGAGGCAGGGTGGGATGGGGGGGCAGGGTGGGGAGGGGGAAGGATACTGGGATCCATGGTGGTGGAAAATGGGCACTGGTGGAGGGATGGGTACTTGATCATTGTATAATTGAAACCCAAGCACAAAAATTTGTAAGTCTACCTGTACCTCATGGTGTTTCACAATAAAATTTTTTTTTAAAAACGTAGGTGATCCACTCAGTGTTCAAGTATTAGATAACAGATTCAACACGGCACTTAGGATACAGGACACAGCCTCAAACCCGGTTTCTAGGACTGGAAAATAGGTCAGTAAGCAAAGCAGCAGAGGTGGCTTCAGAATTATCTAGTCGAGGTTCCTGAAATGACAACTTTCTTCCTACAGTGGAAGGTAACTATGGTAGAGATTCTAATGACAGCCTTCTTCCTTTTTCAGAAGTGTATTTGCCATGACCTGTGCATGGGGAAGGACAGCAAGGGAAAACTGTGTCTCCGGGCTGGAGTATTAGCACAGTGGGCTATCCGGGGTTTGGATAGCACTTGGCCAACCCGGGTTCGATTCCCAGCATTCCATATGGTCTCCCGAGCACCGCCAGGAGTAATTCCTGAGTGCAGAGCCAGGAGTAACCCCTAAGCATCGCTGAGTATGACCCAAAAAGCAGGGAAAAAAAAGAAAAAAAGAAAACTGTGTCTTCAAGAGATGCAAAGGAAGAGGTTAACTAGAGGATGGCCATGTTTGGGGCTTGGTATTAATTCTGGAAGAATGGGACTTCATCTTGTCTTTGAGTTGTGAATGGTAAGAGAATTACGGGACAGGAAGGAAGGTTGAGGGCGTGGTGCTGGTGCAGAGTTGCTGTTTGGAGATTATGCTAAGAGCACGGAGAGAAGACCCAAATCATTAATTTGAGTGCATTTGCATTCAGGATCTCCCTAGCTGAGAGCTCGCCAAGGTGGCAATGATGAGCATTTTCTTTTGCAGGGACATGCCAGTTTATCCCATTTATGGTTATGCTTCTTCATTTTCCTTAGGGTCCTTAACAGACATCTCAAATGTGGCTTCTTTAAATCTGAGCCCTGATAAAAGCCTAGGGAATTACTGGGTCAGGAACCTTCTTTCCTCTTCATCCTCTTATATCCTCCATCCTCTGTTGTCATGAAACCGTTATACCCTGTGTGGAGTAACCCATTAACTAAAGAGCACATTAGCATAGGTGTCTCTCTCAGATGAATATCTAGGGAAGCAATTCTACCAGAAGGACCAAAAGGAGCAGGAGATCAGGTGGATTCTTTTTCATGGAATACAATGTAGTGTTGGAGACAGAGAAAGAACGCTCATATCAAAGCTCTCGTTGCATCATTTTTATTTTATTTCTCTAAAATGTCCTGCTCAAGTATTTCGCTCTCAACGGAACGACCATCTCCGAATGCAACAGCTATGTGTACCTAGGTCGAGAGGCCAACATGACAAATGACCTGGCACCCGAGCTGCGCAGGAGGAAGAGAGCGGCTTGGAACGCCTTCAAGAGCGTCGAAGAAATAGCTAAGAGGACGAAGAACCTCCGGCTCCGGGCACATCTCTTTGATTCCACTGTTCTTCCTGCATTAACATATGCCTCAGAGACCTGGGCCCTACGCAAACAGGATGAGAACGCTATTCAGGTCTCCCAAAGAGGAATTGAAAGAGCTATGCTTGGAATATCACGTTTCACTCAAATGAGAGAAAGAATCCGGAGTTCTGACATCTGTCGACGATCAAGAATCAGGGACGCTGTCTCATTTGCCAAGGTGTCGAAAATCAGATGGGCTGGTCACGTAATGAGATTTAAAGACGACCGCTGGACTAGAGCTGTTACCGACTGGATTCCACGGGATGTCAGGAGACAGCGTGGCCACCTACCTACCAGATGGTCAGACTTCTTCGTCAAGATCATGAACGATCGGTTTGAGGCCCTTCATGTTCCCGGAGCAAACAGATGCCATTGGGCTACACTAGCACGCGACAGGGACAAATGGAGACGTTACTGGCGCCCGCTCGAACAAATCGACGACTAACGGGAAGTTAAGTGATTAAGTGAAGTATTTCTTAAGCATCGGGCATATGATATGCTCTCAAAGATGTTTGGATCTTGTAATGATGATATGATAATATCATGGACTTATTTTCATATCCTTTTTATTCAATTAAAGAAGCTAAGGAACTCCAGGGAAAAATGCATTTTTCTTTCAGTTTGGTATAAATCATGGAAGAGTGAACATTTAAGACAAGCTGTGAAAGTGACTGGACAACTCTCTCTGCATCACTTTCCCTTTCAAGTCACTGTGCTTGACCATGTATGAGACTAGAGATGCTTGCACCTTAGCATGCAAATCGATCAAGTTCTATTGACCACTTTTCATCAGCCAGGGGCTGAGCAAGACTAGGGATAAAGAGATGGAATAGAGGGACCTCCTAGAAAATATCCCATAAAGCCATCGCTATATGAAGTTGGGGGTCTAATCTCAAAATCATACATTTACCAACTTCTGGCATTCCATAGATGCCTCGACATTTATTTTCAAAGATCAAAGACGGCACCACCTCTCACCTCCTCCCTTGAGATTTGTTATCAGTTCCTACCATCCAATTGGTCCTTAAATATTCACGACATGTTCATGTCTAGACATAAGGTTTTCTGTAGACGTGATTAGCACCGTCATGTCTGGTAAGGGGAAAACCAGAGTGTGAAAGTTTCTAGCAAAAAAATAAAATAATTTCTAGCATGATCCTGGGAGAAATTATATGAAACTTTTGTGGCACAAAAGTGTTAGATGCTGGTCGGAATGATAGACTCTGAAGGGGAGAACGCACATCAGGAAGCAGAAACAAGAAGTTATGTGTGTGCAATCAGCTCTCACCAGTGAAAACATCCACAGACAACACTATTAGAGCACCTGTAATTTTCCAGAGATTTCTGAGTGCTCTTGCTATGCTATTAGCAAGGTATAAGTGCTCTCCTGTACGGTATGTTCATTTCTAACACCCTTGGGAGGTGGAGATCACTAACATCTATTTTATAGATATGGATAACTGAGTCCCAGTGAGGTTGGCGACTTATGCAAGTGTATTCAGTTATATCAAAGTTCTATTCCCTCCCCCACTCCTCAATAGATACAATTCAACCTGCATTTGAATTTGCTCTATCTCTAGCAGACATATAGCCTATTTTCTTAGAAGAGAGGCTGTGTTCTAAGCTCTACCTAGTCACCTTTTCCAAAATATAAAAGGAATTTCATCCTTCCAATACTCTCTGAAGTGGCTTCTCATTAGGATTCGTCCGGAGAGTCAGAAGAACTCAGTAAATTAAACCCACTGAATTTCAGAGTCTTCCTTTGCTTCAGAAAAGACGAGGGCTCCCAATGTTTCTGAAGAGCAGAGACCCAGCTGAGAAGTACCCAAGCGGTAAAGTCCAGATGGCTCTCTGTTTGAGGGTCCAGAAGAGTGAAAAGTCAAGTTTTCTCTAGGATTTCTTCCAGATTTCCTTCTCTGCTTCAAAGGAGGAGAGCAGATGTGGGGCTAGTGTGAGCTATCGGGGGCTTTTAAAGCAATGACAAAGCTGCCTGGGACGGTAGAGTGGCTCTGGTGTGCAACCAACTGCTGACTTCAGGAAAATTATTTTTACTTCAATAAGCCTGTTTCTTCATCTGGAAAATAGAGGAAATAAGATCGCTTTCCACTTACTTCACGTCAGTGTTTCTCAGATAAAAGACTGAGCCAAGTGCAATGCCGTGGCATTGCTGTAGGGGAGAGCCGGAGTGTGAATGAGCCCTCTTACTCATTCAGTTGTGAGATCACACACACAGAGCGAGTTAGAAAGACTCTTGCAAGCTCATCCCACCAAAGACCTCCAAACAAGAGCCCTCCCCGCCAAGCAAGCCTGAGTAAATAGCTTTTGTACAAAACCCTCCAATGATAAACATTTACATCTCAAGGATTTTCTTCCTGCCATTAAGGAGGAAAAACCAGCAGAAGCAAAGAGTTAATCTTTCTTCCCTTCAGCAGAAAGTTGTCTCTCTGTGACTTCCTTCCTCCCGCTGTTCTTATTTCATTCATTAAAAAAATTGAACTCCTGGTACTAATCTCGGCCATTCTTGGGTGTTAGTCTCCTATTTTGTTACTTTATGTTCCCCAGATGAATGCAATCTTTCTATGTCTACCCCTCTCTTTCTGACTCATTTCGCTTAACATGATACTTTCCATGTAGTACCACTTGAATATGATTGTCACTCATTGCCTCTTTTGCAAACCACAATACCCAATAAGAGAGAGAGAACAAAAGGGAATGCTCTGCCACAGAGGCAGTGTGGGATGGGGGGATAGGGAGTGGGAGGGATACTGGGATCCATGGTGATGGGAAATGGGCACTGGTGGAAGGATGGGTATTTGATCACTGTATAAGTGAAACCAAAAAATAAAAAAATAATAAATTTTAAAAAAATGGAAAAAATTGAACTCAATATACTGTAAACGTTAACACTATCGTATGCACTTGACTTAAGCTAAAACAAAAGAATTTAAATAGAAAAAAAACTGACTTTTGATGCTCAAGGCATTGGGGATGACCAAGAGAAACAGTTCATGAATATTGCCCTGGAAGCATTTCTAATGTCTTTAAGGATATAAAAGGACCGTTCCTAAGATCTATCTAGCAAATAGATAGATTTAGTAAGATCTACTGAGCAAATGAAAAGACAAAAAAAAAAAAGAATGATCAAAAGGCTGAGTCTTATAGAAACCACACTGAAGGAACATGTTAATGACTATCAGGAGGATTCAGATCATAGAGTAGCCAGTGTGGATAGAGTGGCTGGAGGTGGAATTCCTGGGAACCTCACAGAAGACAAAGAGTTGCGAGCATCCTAGAGCATTGGACCAGAAATCACAGAGTCTGTATACAGTGTCTTCATTGTCCAGACACTGTTAAGAGGTTATTCCTGGCTTAGGAGCTCCTCCCGGCAGTACTCTGGGGGCCAGATGGTCCCAGGCATCAAACACGATCCTTCTGCGTGCAGAATTTGTGCTTGAACCCTTTGAATAATCTCTCCATCCCAAAACTTGTTTGTCACACTCCAGAATGATTCTGACTTTCTGAGGAGGTGGAATCTCAAGTTGCAAAATGTTCTCCAGATTTAAAGAAGACCGACAGCTGTACAGACAAAAGTTTGAGGATTCAGGAACTGCAGTCTTAATCCCAGTCAACCGGGACTGAATGGAAAGCCATGTGTGCAGTGGTTTCAATCTAGAAGCCAAGAGTCTCACCCGCTGAGATGCTTGTCCCCCTCTTACAGTGGCCCATTATGACATCTGTTGCCCTTCTGAACCTCAATGATTCCATCTGTAAAGTGGAATCGACTGTGGCCTCCAAATGCACTGGGTTCTCATGAGGATAAAATGAGTCTTGCAGGCAGGCAGAAAAGAAAAGAAACACAGAAAAACTCAACTAAAGCTCACATTCCCTCCCTGTGGAGCAGAGAGGGGATAAGAGCTTTTGCTGTCTTGCCTACACTCTGGAAATATGGAACCACTCCTTTTCTGTAAACTCCAGATTAGCATAGTTTTCTTCTTGGTAAAAGCCATTGATCTCACTAAAACCCAAATAGGCATTTGGTCTATTCTCCTTCTTTCATTGTTCCTGATCCTTTTCTGGCAGGAGATAATAATGACCCCAGGAATAGCCAAGAGACTGCTTAGCTAACAGACAGAAGTAGAAACCAAGACCCAAAGCAAGAAAGCCTTCAGCTATGTCACTGTTCTCTGGGATCTTACCCCCTTTTCTATCTGGGAGGTGAGGGTCTTCATCCTGATAATGGTTGAGGTTCCCTGTTTACCCATAGTGAGTCTGAATGCAGTACACAGCTCAGAAACACGGTCTGTGAATAATTACAGCATGTCTCTCTATGAAGCATAATCATTATTCAAATTAGCTCTGATATTTGTCTTGCACTTTTTACACTTCATGAAGCTTCCTCATCCATTATCTCACCTGCCTCTCATCACATTTCTGTGAGAAGCTGCTCTTATTGTCCTTGGACAGATAGGAAAACTGAGGCCTGAGCAGAGAAGCAACGTGCCAGCGACCCAGAAACCTAGTGATTTTTAGATTTGGGTTTTTTCTATCTCTGGGCTGATTTCATCCAAAGGAATCTCAAAAAAGAAACATGCGATTTTGTGACTAAATAGTTGGTTTTTTTTTCTAAATGAAGTACTGTATTTAATTTCTCCTCCAATAGCAATCTTAACCTCTTTTCCTCCAACCTTTTAAATTTGTAGTTGATGCCAAGGTTTCAGGTTGCTTGCAATACAAATATTAATTTGACTAAAGAGACTTGAAAATAATCTGATCTTATTTTCCAGTTATTACTACAATACAGAAATTAAAGAAACATGCAAACAGGGGAATAACCAAGTAGCCAATATTTATTCCTAAAGAATGTTTTGAAGGGCCAAAGTGATGATACAGTGGGTAGGGTGTTTGCCTAGCACATGGCTGACCTGGGTTGATCCCTGGCACCCTATATGGTCCCCTGAGCCTGCTAGGAGTGATACCTGAGTGTAGAACCAGAAGTAAGTTCTCAGTACTACAGCGGATGGTCCAAAATCCAAAGGGGAAAAAAGAAAAGGTTTTGAAAGAGAGTTCTGGGTGAGTAGGAGGAATATATGGGAATATATATTCATCTAATATGGCCAAGTTAAACTTGAAACCTTAGTTGGACATTTGAAATGCTAATACTATAAGGGAGATAGTCCAGTAGTTCTATTGGCCCTTTAGACCAATAGGACATTGGTCTCATACGTGGCTGACCCAGATTCAATCCAGGATCTGTAGCTAACCAAGATACAGCCCAGGAACTGTGGCTGACCCAGATTCTTGGCACCAACTATGGTCCCCTGAGTCCCACCAGAAGTGATCTAGGAGCAAGAAGCCCTGAGCATCTCCAGGTGTAACATAAAATGAAACAAAATCAACAACAAAAAAGAAACATTGATACTTGAACATATAGGGGATAAAATTCTGCAGACAAGAGGACCCAAGATATCATGTTACTTTGCTTTTGTTTCACTAACTAGGCATATGATATGGATGATACTATTTCTGAGTCCCAGCTTCTTTATCTTTAAAGTCATAATATTAAGCATGTGTACCTCCTGGGATTAGACTGAAGACTAAGGCAATTAATGCAGAGCTCACCCTCATGCTTTTTGGTGCATACTAGGAGCTCGGATTGGAGCGACAGCACAGCAGGTAGGACGTTTGCCTTGCACGCGGCCAACCCGGCCAACCCAGGTTCGATTCCTCTGCCCCTCTCGGAGAGCCAGGCAAGCTACCGAGAGTACCTCGCCCGCACGACAAAGCCTGGCAAGCTATCCATGATGTATTTGATGTGCCAAACACAATAACAAGTGTCACAATGAAGACTTTACTGGGCCCGCTCAAGCAAATTGATGAACAACGGGAAGACAGTGACAGTGACTAGGAGCTCAGAAAGGCGATGTGTCATTAGCCTACATCTCGGCTCTTATGTTTTAGAGTCTATTAAAGTCTAAGTGAACTGCATCTCAGTGAAGCTCAGCCTTCTGACCCACACATCTAGCTATTTATTCTACAGGTCTGCCTCTTATCTTCTGGACACACCCATCTCAACTGATCTTAAAGGGAAAGAAGAAAAGATCACCCTGCCAAAGCAGTAAACTCTTCAGTCTCTCCCCACCCACTATCATTAGCACTTACTTCTATTCAATCATTTAACCCAAAAGCCCAGAGGCACCTTTTTTTCCCCTTCAGGGAACACAACTGAATGTAGGTGGGGATTATTTCCAGTTCAAAGCTAGGGGATTTCTCAGGATCAAACCCCCAGTGCTCCTGCAATCCAACCAAAGCATGGTCTCTAACTCTTTGAATTATCTCCCTGGCCCATGCCTGAAGCTAATTTTTTTAAATGGAATTACTTGCTAACATAAAAAAATCATAATTATAAATCAGATTGCACACACATGCACGCACGCACGTGTATACACACACACACACACACACATTTTCACTTGCATCATGGTCTTGGTTCATACTTTAATGCCTTTCTCCAATCCATTTCGTACAACCAGAATATTTTTTTCTTTTTGGGTCACACCTGGAGATGCGCAGGGGTTACTCCTGGCTCTGCAATCAGGAATTACTCCTGCCGGTGCTCAGGGGACCTATATGAGATGCTGGGAATCAAACCCGGATCGGCCGCTTGCAACGGGCAAACTTCCTACCCGCTGTACTATAGTCCAGCCCCACAACCGTGAATTTTTTTTTTTAAACCAGCTCCAGGGACTTATGGGAACCCTGCAATTCCTTCCATCCCCTTACACGCTGATGAGTTTTCTGTCTTAATCACTTATCACTTAATTTCCCGTTAGTCATCGATTTGCTCGAGCGGGCGCCAGTAACGTCTCCATTCATCCCTGTTGCGTGCCAGTGTAGCCCAATGGCATCTGTTTGCTCTGGGAACATGAAGAGCCTCAAACCGATTGTTCATGATCTTGATGAAGAAGTCTGACCATCTGGTAGGTGGGCGGCCAGGCAGTCTTTTGACATCCCGTGGAATCCAGTTGGTAACAGCTCTAGTCCAGCGGTCGTCTTGAAATCTCATTACGTGACCAGCCCATCTGATTTTTGACACCTTGGCAAACGAGACAGCGTCCCTGATTCTTGATCGTCGATGGATGTCGGAACTCCGGATTCTTTCTCTCATTTGAGTGAAACGTGATATTCCAAGCATAGCTCTTTCAATTCCTCTTTGGGAGACCCGAATGAATAGCATTCTCATCCTGTTTGCGTAGGGCCCAGGTCTCTGAGGCATATGTTAATGCAGAGTTTCAATGCATCCATCGAGTTTTCTGTCTAGAGTCCTCAATACACTATCACCCACATCTTGATCCTTCCTTCCCATCTCGTTGACCTGGGTGATTTTTTTTTAAATGAATAAAAATGCGACTTTGTAGAAGAGATTTTCAGAGGTATTTAACATATGGTACAGAGAGTTCCCATATATACCCCTTTGTGCAGTTTCTCCTATCATAAAAATTTTGCATTAGTGTGGAAATTTGTTAAGACTAATGAACCAATATTGATACATTATTAACTAAAGTAATATGCATGAAAGTCAACACTTTGTATTGGGCTAGTCTCTAAATTTGACAAATGCAGTACCAACATTTTAGTAACTGCATACAGTAGGCAGAATTCTTCCACTGTTCCAAAACCCCTGCTGTGCTCTGTGTACTCCGATCTCTCCCCATCTGCACACCACGGAACCTTTTGCTGTGCTACAGTTTTTTCATTTTCCCGGAGTATTATCACTATCACTATCACTATCACTATCACTATCACTATCACTGTCCTCCCGTTGTTCATCTATTTGCTTGGGGGGCCCAGTAACGTCTCCATTTTGAGACTTGTTGTTACTGTGTTTGGCATACCCAATACATCACAGGTAGCTTGCCAGGCTTTGCCGTGCAGGTGAGATACTCTCGGTAGCTTGCTGGGCTCTCTGAGAGGGGCAGAGGAATCAAACGCGGCTCTGCCAGCCTGGCTGTGCACAAGGCAAAAGCCCTACTGCTGTGCTATCACTCCAGCCCCCCAGAATATTATAGAACTGGAATAATATAGTCCATAGCTTTTAAAGATTGGCTTTTTATTTTTCACCAATCAGAGTATGCATTTATGGCTCCATCAAGTCTTTTTGTGGTTAGTTGGCTCATTTCTTTCTTGTTGCTGAAAATATTAAATTTGTTTGGATGTACCCTAGCTTGTTTATCCATTCACAGACCAAAGAACAACTTGGTTGCTTTCCATTTTTTGTTGTTCACAAGTAAGTTTGCAATAAACGTATCTGTAGGTTTCTAGGTGGACAAATGTTTTCAGTTCCTTTACGGAAATATTTCCCTAGAAATGAAACTACTAAATTGCATATGATAAGATTGTGTTTAACTCTGTAAGAAATGATCCAACTGTCTTCCCAAGTGTCTGCACCCTTTTGTATTCTGACCAGCAATGAGTGAGAGGTATTGTTGAGTTCATCCTTGTCAGCAGTTGGTGTTGCCTGTGCAGTGAAATTTGTTGATGTTCTCTTTCATGGGTTTGATTTGGGTATGGCATCTGAAGACTCGTTATCAAATCCAGTAACATGTAGGTCTTAGTCTTTGCTATCTTCTGAAAGAGCACAGCGGTAGGGCTGGAGCGATAGCACAGCAGTAGGGGGTTTGCCTTGAACGCAGCCAACATGGTCGACATGAGTTCGATTCCTCCGCCCCTCTCGGAGAGCCCGGCAAGCTACCGAGAGTATCTCGCCCGCACGGCAAAGCCTGGCAAGCTCCCCGTGATGTATTTGATATGCCATACACAGTAACAACAAAATCTCCAATGGAGACGTTACTGGGCCCGCTCGAGCAAATCAATGAACAATGGGAGGGCCTCGAGCAATCTTCTGAAAATTTATGACTTTGAAATTTGCATTTAGGTCTGCTTATCATTTTGTTGTTGTTGGTTTTGTTTTTAGGCCAAGCTATGGTGCTCAGGGCTTAATTCTTGTTCTGTGCTCACGAATCATCCTTGGCAGGGCTGTGAGTGACCATATAGGATGCCAGGGGTAAAACGTGGGTTGGCTGCATGTAATGCAAACAGCCAATCCAGTGTACTATCTCTCCCATCCTGGAGAGAAAACTATTTAGAAAATGTGTAAAGGAAAATACACTCAATTGGAAATAGAGGATAAACAAAATTGAGAATTGAGGATTTCCAAACATGCAAGAAAATATCACAGCAAAACCTGGCAAGCTACTCGTGACGTATTCGATATACCAAACACAGTAACAACAAGTCTCACAATGGAGACATTACTGGGCCTGCTCAAGCAAATCCATGAACAACAGGAGGACAGTGACAGTGACAGCAAGAATATAAAATACCCAGACAATTGAATACACCAGAATAACAAAGAAACATGTTTCTTTTTTTTTCCTTAAATTTTTATTAGTGAAACACCATGAGGTACAGTTGTAGATTTAAAAATTTTTGTGCTTGGGTTTCAGTTATACAATGATCGAGTACCCATCCCTCCACCAGTGCCCATTCTCCACCACCACTGATCCCAGTATCCCTCCCACCCCCCATTCCCCCCCCATCCCACCTGACCTCTATGGCAGGGCATTCCCTTTTGTTATCTCTCTCCCTTTGAGTGCTGTGGTTTGCAAAAAAGACATTGAGCAGCAATCATGTTCCGTCTATAGTCTACTCTCATCACATATCTTCGATCCTGAGAGGAACCTCCCAACACCCTTTATTTGGTGCTCCCTTCTCTATCTGAGCTGCCTTTTCCCCTAGCGTGTGTGGCTGGCCTCAAAGCCATGGAGTAATCCTCCTGGTACTTATCTCGGCTATTCTTGGGTGTTAGTCTCCTATTTTATTACTTTATGAAGAAAGTTGCTTCTAAGGGGCGAGCGGGATGGTACAGTGGGTAGGGCGCTGGCTTTGCATGTGGCCAACCAAGGTTGGATTCCCTGGCATCCCATTTTGTCCCAGGAGCACTATCAGGAATGATCCCCTGAACATAGAGTCAGAAGTAAGCCCTGAGCTCAGCCAGGTGTAGCCCGAAAATTAAGAATGGCAAAAAAGAGTTTATAGAGGAAGAAATGTAATCACAGAAATTTCTAGTTCTATAGTAATGAGATTTTCAAAGTTCTAGAAATTCAATGATTAATTTTTCACATTTTAGAATTAACATATTGGTCAGGTCCGTCGAGTGCAAGGCAAATGCCCTACCCACTGTGCTATCAATCAAGCCCCACATTATGTCCTGGACCATGAACAGATCACACTGGCAGGTCTCATGGTACCACAGTGATTCCCAACAGAGGATGATTGTGTCCCAAAGGAAATTTGGCAGTGGTTTCAGTTGTCACCACTAAAGTTACATCTAGTGAGTAGAGGCTAGGGATTCTTTGAATATTTATACAATACCCATGAACACAATAACCACAA
Organism: Sorex fumeus; assembly: GCF_029834395.1. NCBI lineage: Eukaryota > Metazoa > Chordata > Mammalia > Eulipotyphla > Soricidae > Sorex > Sorex fumeus. Next base: position 3,035,276 of record NW_026606158.1, on the reverse strand, counting down.
TTGCCCACTTACACAATACCCATTGATACAATGCCCATTTACACAATACCCATGGGCTGGAGCGATAGCACAGCGGTAGGGCGTTTGCCTTGCACGCAGCCAACATGGCAAACCCAAGTTCGATTCCTCCGCCCCTCTCGGAGAGCCCGGCAAGCTACCGAGAGTATCTTGCCCGCCCGGCAGAGCCTGGCAAGCTACCTGTGATATATTAGATATGCCAAACACAGTAACAACAAAAGTCTCCAATGGAGACATTACTGGGCCCTCTCGAGCAAATCGATGAACAACGGGAAGACAGTGACAGTGACAGTGATATAGGTCATGCATTGAAGACATACATATAACAAAAAGCATCTTGATTTTGACAGTGTAAGTACAAAAAAATAGAGACTAAATGTTGGCAAAAAATAAAAACGGATTTAAGAGAGGATAAATAATACATGATAGAATAAAAGAGTAAAACTAGTTGTATGTTATTCAGAGTTTCAAAGTGGACCAATTATGTTTTCCTGTTACAGTATCTGCTATTGACTGCTTCCTTGACATGCATATTAGCTTTGCCTTGTCCTTTCAAAAATGTCCTAAGGTTTCAAAAACAATGAATCCAAAGAGACCCTACTGAGACACTTTATAATTAAATTGTCAAAAGTTAAAGACAAGGAGAGAATCTTAACAGTGGCATGGAAAAAAAAGCTTGCTGTCTACAAAGGAGCTCCCCTAAGATTATCAGCAGATTTTTCAGCAGAAACTTTGCAGCCTAAAAGGGAGTGGCATGAAAAAAAACCAAAACAACAAAGCATTGAAAGAAAACAATGCCAGCTAAAAATGCAGCACACAGCAAAGAGGTTCTTCCTATTTGAAGAAAAGATTGAGTTTTCAAGACAAGCAAAAAAGGAAGGCTTTCATCACCACTAGATCAGCCACATTTTTAAAAAAAAAATAAAATGATTCCTACAAACTGAAATAAAAGGCAACAGAAAATATCAAATTTTAATCTGACTGATAATGGTAAATACATAGCCATATTCGGACTATGCTATTGTAATGGGTGAGCGAACTCTGGAGAGGTAAGGGAGAATTTTAAAAGGCATAATATTTTAAATAACTATAACTAAAATAATTTATGACTGGGAATATAGGGGAAAAGATATAAATTGTGACATCAACAGCATAAAATGTGGGAGAGGAAAGTAAAAAAAAATAGAATTTTGGTATGCTTTCAAAGTTAAGCTGTTATAAACTTCAAATAGGCTGTTATAAATCAAATGTATTTTGTATACGTCTCATGGCTGTGACAAAGTGAATACCTTTACTAGTTATATAAATTATAGAAAAGAAACTAAGCATATACCTATGGGAAGCCACGAAATCACAAAGAAAGAGAGCAGGAGAGGAAGAAAGGTACCAGCGAAGCACAAAAGAGTCAGATTATATGGAACAAAATGGCAAGGTAAGCCCATAGTACTTAGTAATTATCCTAAATGTAAACGAGCTACGTGCTCCAGTCTAAATTCATACAGTGGTTGGCTGGATTATAAACAAGACCTGACTAACAGCTTGTCTTCAAGAATCACATCAGCTTGAAGGGCATAAATTTAGCATTCACGATCACGATCACGACCATCCTGTTGTTCGTCGATTGCCTCGAGCAGGCCCCAGTAATGTCTCCTTCATCCTAGCCCTGAGATTTTTTAAAAAGTGCCATATTCAAGGCTCTCTCAGGGTTAGGAGAATGAGACCCATCATTGTTACTGGTATTTGGCATATTGGGTACGCCATGAGGAGTTTGCCAGACTCTGCTGTGTGAGCAGGTTACATTTGGTAGCCTGCCAGTTTGTCCAAAGTAAGAATGAGATAATAAGATGTCTGGGAGCTGGGTTTTATAGGCTCTGGGTCTTGGCCATTGATGGGATTACACGGTGCCAGGGGGCCAGTTGGTGGGTGTGGCCCCTGCCTATTGGAACATGGAGGATCTGGGTGGAGGATGCTCAACCCCAGTCCGAGCAGGCTTGGAGATCTCGGCCCCAGACCCGCATGCCTTTGTTCCTCTGTCGGTACCTTCATGCGTGTGGAGAGTGGTCTCAGCATGGTGGTGGCTGGTTCTGGAGGTCTTCGGCTGCCAGAGCCCTGGTCGGGGCAGGGAGGGAGACTCAACCTGCTTCCTCCAAGGGGCCCCAGGCGAGGACAGCCAGGTGCGGGGGCAGGAGACTCTTTAATTTAGCATTAAAGACAGGAAAATCAAGTTCTCCGATGCACATGAAAACCCAAACAATGTAAGCTATCTGTAGCAGACAAAATAGAATTAAGATTTTTATTTGTATAATTTTTGATGTTGGTTTTTTTTGTTGCTGTTTCTTTTTGGTCCACACCTGGCAAGGCATTTACTGTCTTACTCCTGGCTCTGCACTCAAGGATCATTCCTGGTAGGCTTGTGGGACCAGAGAGGATGCCGGAGATAGAACCCAGATCCGGCAAGTGCAAGGCAACACCTACCCGCTGTAGCATCACTCTAATCTTAGGTGGGTTTTGTTTGTTTGTTTCTTGTTAGTCATACATGGCAGCGCTCAGGAACTTGGTGTGAGCTGGGGATAGAACCCCTTGTATGCAAAGCACACATTCCAGTCCATTGACTTCTCTATCTGGCCTCAGAGAAATATTGATTTTGACCCAAAGACAGCAATAAGAGACAAAGAATATCATTACATAATGATCAAGTGATCAATTCAATAAAAAGGTAGAAACTTTGTAAAAATTTGTGCACGCCACATAGGAGCGCCAAGATGTCTAGAGCAAACACGAGAGCTGTAGAAAGGAAACGCAGACAGCAATATAATTATAGTATGAGATCTGATAATCTACTTTCGACAATGGGTAGATGATCTAGAGAGAGAAATCAATAAAGAAACATTGATTTTTAAACTCTACATTAGACCAGCTGGGCTTAATAGATTCTTATAGAATATTCAATCCAGTAGCAGCAGACTAAAAATTTTCTTGAGTGCACAAGGAACGTTATCGAGGATATACAGTATAGAGTAATCTGGGCTGGAGCCATAGCACAGCGGGTAGGGCATTTGCCTTGCATGTGGCCGACCCGGGTCCTCTGTCCCTCTCGGAGAGCCCAGAAAGCTGCCGAGAGTATCCTGCCCGCAGGGCAGAGTCTGGCAAGTTCCCAGTGGCATATTCGCTATGCCAAACACAGTAACAAGTCTCACAATGGAGACATTACTGGTGCCCTCTCGAGCAAATTGATGAACAATCGGAAGACAGTGCTACAGTGAAGTGCTACATACATTACTCTAGACCACAAAACCAATGTAAGTATATTAAGAAGACTGAAATTATGTTAGGTTTACTTCTGATCACAGTGGTATGCAAATAAAAATGAACTGCAGAAAACTGGAAAAATCACAAATAAGTGGAGATTCCTAATAAGTGGATGTTCTTAAAGAAGTAACAACTTATTTAAAGCTCTTTATAGATGTAATGACATTGTTGTAAAAGTTCTAATGAAATTTTTTCACAGACATAATGTTTTTTCTTTTTGGGGGAATCATATCCAGCAGTGTTCAGGGATTACTCCTAGCTCTGTGCTCAGGGATGTTTCCTAGAAAGGCTTAGTGAACAATATGTGGTCCCACGGATTGAATCTGGGTTGGTCACATGCAAAGCAGGCATCTTACCCTCTGTACTATTGTTCTGTCTGGTCCCTGAAATATTTTTTAAATTCCTAAAGCTTTAGTAGAACAACCAAAACAACTATGGCAAACAACAAAATTGTAAGCATCACATTTCCTGATTCAAAACTGCATCACAAAGCTTTAGTTATGAAAAAAATATATACTATGAAAACTAGACTTGTGGTGGTGATTATAATGTAGTATTTGCAGATGTGTTGAAGTATAAAACTACATACTGGGAACTTATAAAGTATTATGAACCGAGGCTGGAGCGATACCACAGCTGGTAGGGCATTTGCCTTGCACGCAGCCAACATGGCCGACCCAGGTTCGATTCCCAGCATCCCATATGGTCCCCTGAGCACCACCAGGAGCAATTCCTGAGTGCATGAGCCAGGAGTAACCCCTGAGCATCACTGGGTGTGACCCAAAAAGCTAAAAAATAAAAATGAAATAAAAATTAAAAAAAAAGTATTATGAACCAATGTGATCTCGGTAAAAAAAAAGCATGGTATTGACATAAATGACACATCAGTGAAGCAGATTATAGTCAATTATGACAAAGAGGAGAAAAATAATGGGGAAAGGATGGTCTCATAATGTAGCATGTTACGAAAACTGGACTGACACAGGAATAAAACTGAGCTTGAAATCTTTATTACTGTAAACATAAAAATAAACTCAAAGTGGATTAAAAACTTGAATTTATGCTGCCTGTAAGTTGACATAGAAAAAAACATTCTTGATATTAGTCTAGGTAATAGTTCTTGGATTTGACACTAAAAGTAATCAAAAGCAAAAGCAAACCATTGGGACTACATCAAACTATAAACTATTCTGCACATCAAAGGAAACCCTCAATAAAATAAGACAGCCTAAAGAATGGGAAAAAATTATATATTTATAAAATATAGCTTAAATCAAAAATATACAAACGCATATATCTTAGTAGCAAATGAAGGAAGGAAGGAATGCTGGAAGGAAGGAGATGTAAAAACGGCAGAGGAATTGAATAGACATTTTTCAAAACAAGACATCCATATGACACTTTCCAAACAAGACATACATATGAGTAACGATGGTACAAAAAGATGTTCAACATCATTCATCATCTGGGGAATGCAAATCAAAGTGACAATGAGATAACATCTCACACCTGCTAGAATGATTATTAATAAAAAAATAAATAACAGTTGTCAGTGAGGATGTGGAAAAAAGGGATTGCTTGTACATTTTTTATGGGATTGTAAGTTGGAATAGCCACTAGGAAGATTTCTCAAAAAAAATTAGAAAAAGCACTACTGAAATTTCCAGAAGCCCCAATGATGAGTGATTATTAAAAGGAAGTGAAAACATACACCAAAGAGATATTTTGCACTTATGAAAAATGAACACTCATTAGGGCTAATTCATAATAGATATGAAGATATGAAGCAACCTTAGTGTCCAACAGTCAATGGATGTATATAGAGAATGTGATATATATATATATATCACAGATACACACACATATATATATTTAACGGTATTTAATTTAACCTTCAGGAAAAAGGACACGCTTGCATGAACACTGAGGACACTGACTTAGTAAACAGTGAAATAAATCACGTAGAGAGAAATCAATGTTGCATGATATCACTTATATGTGGAATTGGAGGAAAAGGTGAAAATTATAGAAACAAAGAATAGCAAAAGGGTTGCTAGGGACCAAGAAGTGGAAGAATTAGAGAAATTGGTAAGAGAGTCAACAATGGTAACTTCCCATGTTGCCGCAATAGTACCAAAGAGTTCCCAGTTGGTGGTCACTCTGGGAGTTCTCTTTTTGAACTTTGCAGCCCTTTCTCCCCACTCTGTGAAGTAGAATTTTGCAAGAAGGAGATGGTGGTCCGATCCCGTTTGAAATTTTGGGACAACAGTGACATCAGTCAGGCAAAACCGTCGATTGAATATGATGTGGTCTATTTCGTTGTGGAATCGTCCACCGGGAGACTCCCATGTCCATCGTTTAGATTCTGCCTTCTGGAACTGTGAGTTACCATGAATGGTCTTGGTCGACATGATGAACTCAGACAGTCTCTCACCCTGTTCATTCCATTCTAGGCCATGGGTCCCGATGTGAAGTTCTTCAGCTGATCTTCTCGGTCCTATCTTGGCATTAAAATCACCCACAATGATCTTGTAGAAGGTGTGGTCTTCTTTATAGAACTTCTCTAGCTCCATGTAGAACTTCTCGATTTCTCTTTCATCATAATGAGATGTTGGTGTGTAGACAACGAAGATAGAAACTGCAGGCAGTGAGCCACATCTATTCAAATGTAAACGTCCGATTCGGGTTGTTAGGCATTCGAATGAATCAATGCTCTTGGCCAAGTTTGTGTTGACAAGGACACCGACGCCTCCAACACCTCTTTTATCGCATGTTCCGAGGAACAATTCTTCTCCAGTGTCGAAAACATAATGGTGAGATTCGTGCCTTCTTGTCTCGGTCAGACCAATGATGTCGTACTTGATCATTCGCGCTTGTACCATCAGGTCCTCGATGGATGCATCTGATGCTAGCGTACGTGCATTGAAAGTACAGACGATCATTTTTGTCTTCCTTCGTTGTGGCAGCCTAGGTCGGCCTTGAGAATTTGTCGGCCTCTCCTTTCTCTTCCTTCTCAGTGCTGCCATGTCGGTGAAGCCTTCAGGGTCAGGTGAATGAGACCAGTTGTAGTTACTGGTTTTGGCATATCGAATACACAGCGGATAGCTTGCCAGGCTCTTCCGTGCGGGCGGAATACTCTTGGTAGCTTGCCAGTCTTTCCGAGAGGGATAGAGGCTTTTGGGGTGACCTCTAATCACCCTTGTAGGTGTTACCATATTTGAACCCTATCAAATATGGTACGACAATTCCAGAAGATGGGTATTTAGTATCTTATGATGTGTCGCGCGGCCGCAAGCGTCCGGAAAGCATCCTGGAGTGTGGCGATGGCTGGGTAGTGGAAGTAGTGTCGAGAGTGGAAGTCTGCCAGTGGGGTATTTATCTGGGTAGGGTGGGTCTCCTGTGCACAATTCGATCCCTGGGTGGTTGATGGAAGCAGACAGGGCAGGGTAGCGTGGGGATCCTGATTAGAATCCCTTTGTCACCTGTGGTGGTGGGAGCAAGCAGAGAAGCTCTGTCCCTGGGTCCGCCGAGCCTGGAGTCCAAGGTCCCAGAGAGATCCGCTTATCTTGTTCTGTGGGTCTTCAGTTGTGCGTGGGTCTTGGCCGGAGCTGCCACGCGGGTCCGGAAAGCGTCCTGGAGTGTGGCGACAGCTGGGTAGTGGAAGTAGTGTCGAGAGTGGAAGTCTGCCAGTGGGGTATTTATCTTTGACGAGGAATACGATCGACTGGTTCAGCACCTCCATGAATGTGCGAGGAACGCCAAGAGAGAGATAGCCACAAAAAATCGCCTATCTTCAAAAACTCTTGAGCTAATTCGCCAGCGTGGTTTGGCGCATGCCTCAGGCAACCGCAAGCTAACGTCCGAGCTCGCAAAGCAGTGCAGAGATGCGATCAAGGAAGACCTCAAAGACAGAAGAGCAGAAGTACTGGTAGATGCAGCAGAAGCCAGGAAAAGTATTCGTAACGCCCACCTGTCCTTCGCCAACTATAAGACCAAGATAACTGCCCTCCGACGTCCTGATGGATCCATCACATCCTCCAGGACAGCAATGGAGAAGATTATCCATGACTTCTACTCAAATCTCTTCGATAGCCATGTCCACTTGCCGACATACCAAATTCCACAGGATGGATATGTCGTTCCCAACGTTCTCCCTTCTGAAATCCGACACGCCATTTCGTTGGTAAAGAAACAAACAGCACCCAGCCCAGACAAGGTCAGACCTGAACACCTGAAGAACCTGCCGTCAGTACTCATCAATACACTGGCTCGGCTCTTCACTCGCTACCTGTCTGAATGCAAGGTTCCGTCCCAATGGAAAACCAGCAGGACCGTACTACTGTTCAAGAAGGGAGACATCCATGACATTGGCAACTATCGCCCGATCTGCCTATTGTCTGTCATCTACAAGTTGTTCACTCGAGTCATCCTAAATAGGATTGGCAGAACACTAGATGAAGGACAACCGTGCGAGCAAGCAGGGTTCCGCAAAGGATTCAGCACCATCGACCATATCCACATGATAACCAAGCTCATTGAGGTTTCTCGGGAGTTCAATATGCCGTTCTGTTTAACGTTCATTGATTTAAAGAAGGCCTTTGATTCTGTTGAGACGGAAGCGGTCATTGAAGCCCTAGCCAATCAGGGCATTCAAGCCCAATACATCAGGATCCTCCATGAGCTGTATTGCGGATTCACTACCAGGATCTCACCATTCTACAAAGAAGTGATTGTTGATGTCAAGAGTGGGGTGCGGCTGGGTGATACCATTTCACCGAAACTCTTCAGTGCCACCCTTGAGAACATCATGCGACGACTGGAATGGGAAGGATTGGGAGTGAAGATAGATGGTCGGCAACTACACCACCTCCACTTTGCTGATGACATTGTTTTAATAACACCAAACATCAGCCAAGCGGCACAAATGCTGGCTGACTTTGACCGTGAGTGTGGAAAGGTAGGACTACAGCTGAATCTTACGACGACAATGTTTATGAGAAACAGCCTTGTTCCTGACGCCCCATTCGCTCTCAATGGAACGACCATCTCCGAATGCAACAGCTATGTCTACCTAGGTCGAGAGGTCAACATGACAAATGACCTGGCACCCGAGCTGCGCAGGAGGAAGAGAGCGGCTTGGAACGCCTTCAAGAACATCGAAGAAATAGCTAAGAGGACGAAGAACCTCCGGCTCTGGGCACATCTCTTTGATTCCACTGTTCTTCCTGCATTAACATATGCCTCAGAGACCTGGGCCCTACGCAAACAAGATGAGAACGCTATTCAGGTCTCCCAAAGAAGAATAGAAAGAGCTATGCTTGGAATATCACGTTTCACTCAAATGAGAGAAAGAATCCGGAGTTCTGACATCTGTCGACGATCAAGGATCAGGGACGCTGTCTCATTTGCCAAGTTGTCGAAAATCAGATGGGCTGGTCACGTAATGAGAATTAAAGACGACCGTTGGACTAGAGCTGTTACTGATTGGATTCCACGGGATGTCAAAAGACTGCGTGGCCGCCCACCTTCCAGATGGTCAGACTTCTTCGTCAAGATCATAAAGGATCGGTTTGAGGTCCTTCATGTTCCCGGAGCAAACAGATGCCATTGGGCTACACGACAGGGACAAATGGAGACGTTACTGGCGTCCGCTGGAGCAAATCGACGACTAACGGGAAGTTAAGTGATTAAGTGATTAAGTGGTAAGTAAGTCTGAGAATCTAATGTAAAAGAGGAAGCCTTAGCTGACAGTTTTTATTCTATTTTTTTGCTTTTTGGGTCACATTTCACTCAAGTGAGAGAAGAAATCCGGAGTTTGAACTCCGTCGATGATCAAAAATCAGGAACGCTGTCTCGTTTGCCAAAGCGTCGAAAATCAGATGGACCGGACATGTAATGCGATTCAGAGATGACCACAGGACTACAGCTGTTACCAACTGGATTCCACGGGACATCAAAAGGACGCGTGGCCACCCCCCTACGAGATGGTCAGACTTCTTTGTCAAAACCCTGAACAAATGATTTGAGGCTCTTTGTGTTCCTGGAGTGAACAGATGCCACTGGGCTACACTAGCACGCGACAGGGACGAATGGCGACGTTACTGGCACCAGCTCAAGCAAATCGACGAAGATCAACGGGATGACAAGTGATACAAGTGATTTGGAGTTACACTCGCAATGCACAGGGGTTACTCCTGGCTCTGCACTCAGGAATCACTCCTGGCAGGGCTCATGGGACCATATAGGATGCTGGGAATTCAACCCTGGTCGGCCGCATGCAAGGCAAACGCTCTACCCACTGTGCTATCGCTCCAGCCCCAGCTGACAGTTTATATAAGCACAATTTGCTGTGAGTGGAACTTAAATATTCTACCAAAAACCCCAATGAATAAGTGGAATGAAGTTTGTGTTAACCTGCGAAATAAAGCCAATCATTTCACAATGTATACAGACACTAAGTATGTATACTTTAAATATTTTCTATCATAACCCTATTTATTGTTTTCTTCTTTGTATGTTTTTAGATTTAAATCTTGTCCTTGGCTAATCATTTGAAGAACAGTATGTAGATGATTTGCCTTCAGGTTTTTTTTCCTTCAAATTACAATTTTTTCTGTAACCATAGAATTAGTTTTATCGTTATACAATTAAAACATTTTATAATCTCCTTTGCAAGATTTTCAAGGATTACTTAGAAGCATGCTGCTTAATTTCCATCACATTGGGATTTTCTGCTTGTCTTATTATTACTGATATTAAGCTTATTTTCATGGTGGTCAGAAAACCTACCTTTGGGTTCAGTCCATTAATTTGTTGAGACTTTATGGTCCGGCAAAGTATCAATTTCAGAAAAAAATTTAAATCTGTACGCCCTTGTAAAAATATGCATTTTCTAAGTACATGTACTGATTTTTAATTATTTCTGAAATCAAGTGTGCACCTTTTATTTCCAATAAGGTGCATAAACAGCAGAGATTGTCAATGAAAAAACTTGACTTGCACACTATAGCACCTATCCATAAAGCGTTTACAATGTAATTCCTGTTATAATTTTTAAAAATAGTTTTATGAAGGTAATAAAAAAATAACATATTTAACAAAACAGAAAAAATATTTTATTTATTTCAATCTCCCCAATATCTATTACTAACCTTAATTGTATCATCAGGGCTCATTTTCCCACTCTATTAAACATCATCAATTTATCTTTTTTGTGTCCAACTCTCCTTAACCCTGTTCTCTGTCCTGGGTGTCTAGCTGGTAGACACTCATCCGCCTTTTCCCTTTCTTCTGATTTCCAGTTGACATTTGGCTAATAGAGAATCCCAGTAGGAGATCAGAGGGAGAAAACAGTGTTATATTGGGTAATTTTTCTCCGTGCTCCCCTCCAGCATGCTTCAATGGACTTCACTCTTTAGCAGAAGATAGAACTGTGAAGAAGCTTCTCTTCACCTGCTTTCTCTACTCACATTTCAGTAACTCTTTCCTTCCCGCTATCCTGAGACTCAGGAACACAGTCACCTTGAAATATGTTCTGTGTAGCGCTACCAGACCCTTCTCTCACTTGTGAGTTGCTGATTAGTATGGAGGTTGTATCTAATTAACCTTCATAGACTCTGCCATTTACCTCCTGTGCAAATCTTTACTAAAACAAGAAATGGTAGGATTAGAGGTCCCAGAACAAAGACCTTCAATATTGAATTCTGGGATTGGGTTTGCTCAAAGATTTGACCAAAGTGGAGATAATGTTCCCTGGAAAGATGAGAGATGGGTAATGTGTGGTAAATATTGGTGTGCACCACACTTTTGGCTTGCCATCAAGGTGATGAAAGCCATACAAATTTGTTTTGTTTTTACCACATCTCATTTAGTAGGAAAAAAATCAGAATTTCCCCGTGTGTTTGTAGCTTGTAAAAAGCAGTGAAATATTATGGTGTTGAACCAGGGATGTATTATACATAATTACATAGCACTGTCATCCCATTGTTCATCAATTTGCTCTGGCGGGCATCAGTAACATCTCCATTGTGAGACTTGTTGTTACTGTTTTTGGCATATCAAATACACCACAGGGAGCTTGCCAGTCTCTGCCTTGCGGTCAGGATACTCTTGGTAGCTTGTCCAAGAGGGACAGAGGAATCGAACCTGGGTCGGCTGCATGCAAGGCAAATGCCCTACCCACTGTATATATAATAAATTAATAAATATATATGTATGTATATTGCTTTTAAGTCATACTCAGTGATGCTCAGGGTCACTCCTGGCCCTGCTCTCAGGAATTACTCCTGGTGGACCAGATGGGATTCTGGGGATCGAACCCAGGTTTGCTATGTGCAAGGAAAACACCCTCTCTGCTGTACTATTGCTCCATCCCCTGCATGAGAGTTCTTGGTTGTTGTCATTGTCATCTGGAGGGGCTGTACTCATTCTCTTAGCCAACCAAATAGTGTCTGTTACATTGATGGCATTAGAATCATTAGCAATGGTTAACAGGATCTATTGAATACTTCCCATGCTTTAATTAGATATGTTGGTGTCAGAAGGTGGGAGCACACAAATCCTGCTCAATTTCAGATGCCTATCGCACTGATGGAGCTTCTAGGCTCCAGTGACCTTAGGCTCTTCGGGATTGTGCCATTGTCTTCCCCAGACTGGTGGCTGTGCTGTTCATCATCCAGCAGGAAGAAAAGACATGGGCACTGGATGGGTCTTTTTGTGTATTGGAGGCAACAGATAGTCTAGTTGGTCCTGCACCTCTGACCCATTTATTAACTCATAATGATAGCAGTTTTGAATGAGGCTCGGAGCAAAATGAGGCTCTGTAACAAGTCCAGTCCATGGTACAAAGCATTGTAGAGATTTTTGATGCTGCAGGCAGGCCTGATAATTTCAAAATCGGTAGCAAACAGTCATACTGTCTGAAGTTTCCAGTGAGCTTGGAAGGGGCTTGACTCCTACCATGTGTAATGAGGTCTTCTGCACCAGTCGTTCTCAATTTAAAAAGCAGCGATTGGACGCCAGTGGAAATGTCTAGCCAGGAGATACACCAAGTGACTTTGAAACCTGAGCTGCTCATCATGACCTTGATGTTATTTGATACACTGAAGCATAAAATTGGCACATCGCGTGGTATTTCATTATCAAGTATAAATGGAATAGATGGCCGGGGCCTGAAGGGTCCTGAAAGTTACAAGTAAACCTTATCACTTACAGACGATAAAACTCGCCTAGAGTCCCATGGATTGCTTTACTGCCTCTTCTTCAGCTAACACTTTGGGCCCGATGAGGAGCTCCAGAAGACCCGTTAATGAAAAAAAGAGAAAAGTATGAATTGTTTTTCATGATGAATCTGCAAAGTAGAAGAGCATAAGCTTGGTGTGGATGACTGCTGCATTCAACCCCACTCTCCACTGTTTCTGAAAAAAAAATGGGAGAAGATAACCCAATGGGAAGAAGTTCGGTCACTGTCACTCTAGCTAATTCTCCAATTCATAAGCAAAATGGTCTGATAGGGAGATCTATGCTGACTTGTGGGCAGAACTTGGTAGCTTGACTGACTACTTGGAGGGGGGGAAATAGAGTAAGTTTGGAAGATTGGGGGCCAAGAGATCTTTCAGAAAGTCATGGGCTGGAACTTGCTAGAATAGTTAAGGAAAATGAAGACATTTATATTCTGCATGAATTCCCATCTGAGTGTCTCCAACACAAAGGAAGAACTTACAAATCGAGTGAGCAAGCTGTTCTTTAGAAACAATAGCACTACACTGTAGCACTGTCCTCCTGTTGTTCATCGATTTGCTTGAGTGGGCACCATTAATGTCTCCATTGTGAGACTTGTCATTACTGTTTTTGGCATATAGAATACATCATGGGTAGCTTGCCAGGCTCTGCTGTGCAGGCGGAATACTCTTGGTAGCTTGCTGGGCTCTCTGCGAGGGGCAGAGGAATCGAACCCAGGTTGGCTGCGTGCAAGGCAAACGCCCTACCCGCTATGCTATTGCTCCGGCCCTTAGAAACAATACATATCTTTAATTTGTTGATTGGACATTAGTTTATAAGAATACAATAATGCCTTACCATATATACCACCAAAGTGTTAATATCTTACTGCCATTCTCTATGTGACCATTTTCTTTTTTGCTGTTCTTTTTCTTTTTGGCCACATATATGGCAAACAAATGCCCTCCCTCTGTGCTATCACTCTGACCTCCCTATGACTAATTTCATCCACTCTCTGCTTGATAAAATGGGTATTTAAACTCTATCACTGGAATTTACTTCTCTGATTAATTTCTCTTAACATGATAATCTCAAGTTCATTTAATATTGTACCCAAAGGCAAAGTTTTATCTTTTCTTATATTGTATTGGGCTGGAGCGATAGCATAGCAGTAGGGCGTTTGCCTTGCATGCAGCCAACATGGCCAACCCAAGTTCGATTCCTCCACCCCTCTCGGAGAGCCCGGCAAGCTACCGAGAGTATTTCGCCTGCACGGCAGAGCCTGGCAAGCTCCCCGTGACGTATTCGATATGCCAAACACAGTAACAACAAAGTCTCCAATGGAGATGTTACTGGGCCCGCTCGAGCAAATCGATGAACAATGGGAGGACAGTGACAGTGACAATGATATATTGTATTAATATATGTATAAGATATAAGTAATATCTTATAGTATATTACTATATTTCTTATAGTATACACCACACTTTCTTTCTCCACTCACCTATTATTGGGGGCCAAGAGATCTTTCAGAAAGTCATGGGCTAGAACTTGCTAGAATAGTTAAGGAAAATGAAGACATTTATATTCTGCATGAATTTCCATCTAAGTGTCTCCAACACAAAGGAAGAACTTACAAATCAGGGACCATATCTTGGTTGTTACCAGATCTTGGCTAAAAGTATGTATATATCTTTTTTATACCAAAAAATTGAATTGCTGGATCATAGAGTAGTTCTATTTTAAGCTTTTAAAGAAATATCCCCTTTTTTTGTGGATTTCTGTCAGGCTCTTTCCTTAGATACCCTGGAGTTAGCTCAATGGGTCCAAATGCAAAAAAAATCATTGTGAGTGAGGACAGAGATGGAGACTGCAGTGTCTCAGCACCACGGGGTTCCTCTTTTCAATGCTGACCTGACTGTACCATCTTGAGTGCTTTACTTGTCAAGATCAGAGACCATGTGTAAACTGCAAAGTGGCGCTATTTGGGGAAATCCATCAGCTTTGTGTTAAAATAGTGATCCCTCTCTCTTCATAGAAAAGGTATTTTTCTCAATAGGGATAGATGCCAATTCCAGGTACAAATTTACCTTCGCTGCCAAAACCATTTTGTTAGGACCAACATTGATAGTTCAAAGTCACTTTGTTTTATCCATAACCTGACATCTGAAGCACAATCTCCTTTACTACAGGAGTTCATTTTATAGCAAGGGAATTTTTTAATATCAGAGGCTCATCTTCATGGTCTTCTTTCACTTCAGCTTTTCCACTACACAGGAACAACTGGCTGGATAGATTAATGGAATTGTCATTGAAGTATTGTCATCTGTGGAACTATCTGGAACTCCTGCTCAGGGTTGTTGGGGTTCTCTAAACAAGTACTTCAACTACACAGTCAGAATGGATTGGTTTGGGTGGAGATGGGAAGGATTATTGTACTTAAAAAAAAATATTTGAAGAAGTTTTCTTTTTTTCTTTTGCATCACACCCGTCTATGCACAGGGGTCACTCCTGGTTCTGCACTCAGGAATTACTCCTTGCAGTGATCAGGGACCATATGGGATGCTTAGACTTGAACCTGGGTCAGCCGCGTGCAAGGCAAATGCCCTACCTTAGTGCTATCGTTCAAGCCCTCATTTGAAGAACTTCTGTCTCAGTTTTGGTGATCATAGATGGTTGGTAAATGCTCCCTAAAGATTTCTTGGTGATTTTCAGGTTCTATTTCCTAACTAGTAGTTTTTCCACCAAGAATAGTTCTACCTCTGGTGATTTGTAAGCTGAGATTGCTGTCAGGTCTTTAGACGCTTTCCAACAATGACAACTGGGCCAATGTCTTAAATCTTATCCAACTGTTCTGATGCTGGCAAAACAACAGGAAGAGAGAGAATCTACATACTGGTCAGCATGACTGACCCCAGTTACCATAGGACATTTGAGTTCTATTAAGAAATAAGGTAAATCTTAGTGTAGGATAACATAGCCTCAGGTAGTTTAGATTTATTGGGTTGCTCCCATCAGAGTACTCCCATTCCTCTGTGTTTATTTGTAAACTTTGTGCTCTGTTGACTTGTAAATATTGTTTTGCTCTTCTCCCTAAGTCCTTTGCATAGTTTATTCAGAGCAATGTCCTTTTTGTATGGACACAAGAAGACAGTATATGCTATGCTTTTGTAATGTGACTCTCAGTGTTATTTTCCTTCTGGGCATCTGTTCTCTAGACTTAAACCTCAGCTGCCCTAACTTCCTAGCACCCCCAAAGGCAGGGTCCTGACGAGGGACTGGATGGAACTAGGGCAAGCGGTAAGCTATGTGCTACCCTGGCATCAAGATGAGCCTGGACAAAGTATCTAATGCTTAACTATAAATTAAGAGCTTGGTCATGGACAAATGCAGTCATGCTCAAAAAGTAATAACTAGATTCGGACTCTGCTAAGGTAAGGAATGATTAATCTAGCCTGAGCGCTGTAGTCTGAGTCTGTGGCAAGATGTTCCCGGGAGAGCTGCCCTACAAGCCTCAATGTATCTCTTACTGTGTTCAGACAAAAATAACTAGTATTTAAGATGTTGATAGTTATTGGACTGAGGAAAGACGAAAAACACCTTAAGAGGTATTTTGCCCTTGGGCAGTCAGGAAGGGCGTTGGAATACCTCTTGGGTGGTATTTCCTTTGAACCTGGTGTGCCCTCAGGAAGGGCTTTCTTATGTTGATATGGCTACCTGACTGGGCAGTGCCAGCCCTGTGTGCTGGGGAGCTGGAGAGACAGAGAGTTGGAGTGACAAGAGAGCTGGAGAGCAGAAGAGAGTTGGAGAGATGAGAGAGAGAAAGAGAGAGAGAGAGAGAGAGAGAGAGAGAGAGAGAGAGAGAGAGCAGGGCAGCAAGATGGAGTGTGGAGAGACTAGCCAGGGGAACAGAGAGAGAAGGATGCAGAAGCCGGCACAGGAGCAGACACGTGGAGGAGAGAGGGCCCAGGATGAGAGGTGGAGCACGGAGAGATGAGCGGAAGAGACAGAGAGAGATGGGGATGAGGGGCAGCGTGAGATTAGAATGGGGAGCTCAGAGAGACTGGGTCAGGCGCATGGGGAGAATGGAATAAACGGCATCTGATCAATTAACCGACTTGGCCCTCGTTTCCTACACCGTCTGCCCCATGGCCCTGGCCCCCTAGCTAGGGGAGCAGCAGCCCGGGCCCACCCAAACCCGGGCGGCTAGGGGAAGAGCCGTCGGGGCCTCCCCCTGGCCGCCCCCAGAGGTATTATACATCTTAGAATATGGGGGATTGACCAAGGTGAACCCCAGCACGACCGCCCCCCAATAGCCAGTTCAGTGAAAAACTATGGCAAACTTACAAAAGAAGATGTTTCAAGAATCAGAACCCATTGAAATGAAACTTTGGCTTGGATCTATCTCCCCAAAATTACTGGTAGAATGAAGGGAAATAGAAAAATTGGTGAAAAAAGTCTGTAATTTACAACTTGGTAGCCAGTTCAGAGACAAGAGTATGTTGGAACCAATGGTTCCTTTCTTATTTTCACCTCCTTTCTGACTTGAAATACCTTAAAAGGATGGTGCTTCTGGCTGACATTTTCAATATGAGTAAAGTAAGATAATATCATCATTCGATGTTCTGATAAAGGATGAAGCTATGCATATCCCCATTCAGAAATAGAAACTTTCCAACAATGACAATTGTACCAATGGTTTAAATCTTATCCAACTATTTTGGATGTGCTATCAATCATGCTCTACGCTGGAGCAATAAAGAAAATAGTTCTTGGGGACAGAGTGATAGCACAGAGGGGAGGGCATTTGCCTTGCACACGGCCAACCAGGGTACGATCCTCGACATCTCATATGGTCCCCTGAGCACAGCCAAGAGTAATTCCTGTGTGCAGAGCTAGGAGTTCCCCCTGAGCATTGATGGGTGTGTCCCCAAAACAAAACAATGAAACAAAAAAAGAAAAATTTATCACTAACTTGAACTATCTAGTTCAACAAACCTCAAACTTGGAAAATCTTAAGAAAAGGACAATTTATTAATGATTTTTTGATTGATGCAAAACTTCATATAATAGGTAGCTCTTTTATTTATCTATTTTTAAATGTTTTGTTTTGTCCTTTTTATAAGGGCAGATTTATTCAGCTCTTTCCTACATTCTACTGGATTTGCTCATTCTCCCTCTTTCCTAATCTATTAAGGAAAACTCTTCCAATACCATAGATATAAATCGAGTGATTTATATCTATGGCATCAGAAGACATTCCACTGGCATTAAACAATGGAGAATCTTGCAAAATCTTTTTTTTTCCTTCTTTTTGGGTCACACCCAGCGATGCACAGGGGTTACTCTGGTTCTGCACTCAGGAATTACTCTTGGTGGTGCTTGGGGGATCATGCAGGATGCTGGGGATTGAACCTGGGTGAGCCGCATGCAAGGCAAACACCCTACCCACTGTGCTATCGCTCCAGCCCAGTCCCATTGGAAAGTCATAAAGGAAGATGAAGTGGAGTATTATTGGAATATTTTATTTTTCTGTACCTTGTGTGTGTGTATGTGTTTCCTTCAGAATGTCTTGTGACCCTCAGCTTAAAGAAGTCTTCCTTAGCTCTTACACATAAAGGTAGACCTTCTATATAATGTTTTAAGCAAGTCCTGGTAATTCTTCTCTTTCTGTTTGTTGAACTCATGGCTGGTCACAGTTCTTTTGCTAAGATTTGAAGATGAACAAAGATTTTTGAAAATTTGAAAAACAATTCTTTGATGTCTGATTATTTGATTTATTGTTTGTGTGTTCTTGGATTAACTGTAGACTTGTACTCAATAAAATTAGATAAAATGTGTCAAATTGCAAGCGGCTGACTCGGCCAACCCGGGTTAGATTCCTCCCGAGCCCAACAAACTACAAAGAGTATCTAGCTTGCACAGCAAAGCCTGACAACCTCCCCGTGAAATATTCTATATGCCAAACACAGTAACAACAAGTCTTACAATGGAGAAGTTACTGGGCCCACTGGAGCAAATCTGTGAACAACTGGAGGACAGTGCTACAATGTATCAAAAATAAAATAAGCAGAAAACTCAAAGGGCTGCACTTGTACACTTCGCTTCTGGAAGCTCTAGGTTTTCTCCCTTGCATTGCATAGTTATACGAACATTGTCAGGAACAATTTTCCCAACCACTGAGTCACATGTGGTCCCTGAGCATAAACAGGTGTGACCCAAAAGCAAAGAATCCCCCCCCAAAAGACCTAAAACCATGGAGATGATGTTTTGCATTATATTTTCCTTTACTCTGCTCAAATTTCCTGAATAGTTTCTTTACTAAATCGACTGCATATTTTCTAATTTGAAATTGTTGACATTTCCCTTCTGGACCCCTGACTAATGTACATACTAACTTTCAGATAAATCATGGGCGAATGGATAATAATTAACTCAATTTCCTTCTTGTTAATAATATTACTAATGCTATTTATTCTTTTAAATTAGACTGCAGAGAACCTCCTATAATGATCATTCCCCTTCTGTTTCTTGTCTTACTTTAATATTTAAGATTATTTTTCACTTAGATTCTGATTTATTGGAGCTGCAGCTCAAAATTGAGGTAGGGAGGCAGAGTGGAAAACTTTCATAAGAAACACAAAGGGCTTTCTCATATGACTAAAAAAAAAAACGCCTTGGGGAGAGAACGAATATCCTAAATCAGAAGTCTTGCAGTTTCCAACATCATGATAATAAGAGTTGGAAAACTGTTCTAGCCGCTAACTAGAACATAGGTAGATAACATAATCTGACCTCAATTATAAATTTTCCTTTGTTTAGATCAAAATACAGATGAACTCAATGTTCTCTAGTTGCATAGTAAATGTTAATGATGTCGGTGATGTAGGAACGAGTATACACTCCCAGAACACACGTGCAGCTTTAGCATAACTCACATCACACTGCTTTCCCTCCTTATGTAGACTCCTCTGCCATGATTAACTTCACTTAATCACTTATCACTTAACTTCCCGTTAGTCATCGATTTGCTCCAGCAGGCGCCAGTAATGTCTCCATTTGTCCCTGTCCTGTGTTAGTGTAGCCCAATGGCATCTGTTCGCTCTGGGAACATGAAGAGCCTCAAACCCATCGTTCATGATCTTGACGAAGAAGTCTGACCATCTGGTAGGTGGGCAGCCACGCAGTCTTTTGACATCCCGTGGAATCCAGTCGGTAACAGCTCTAGTCCAGTGGTCATCTTTAAATCTCATTACGTGACCAGCCCATCTGATTTTTGACACCTTGGCAAATGAGACAGCGTCCCTGATTCTTGATCGTCGACGGAGGTCGGAACTCCGGATTCTTTCTCTCATTTGAGTGAAACGTGATATTCCAAGCATAGCTCTTTCTATTCTTCTTTGGGAGACCTGAATAGCGTTCAGGTGATTCCACTGTTCATCCTGCATTAACATATGCCTCAGAGACCTGGGCCCTACGCAAACAAGATGATTAACTTACTCTTCAGAAATCCTTGCTTCAAAACCTGTGGTGTTCAACCTTTTCATCACTCTGACCTCCTCTGTGTGTGTAATCTATTTTTAATAAATCTCGCTATGTATACAGACTGCTGATTGCCCTTTAATTCTTTCTTGGGACAAAGTCATGAACGTTGATATTTAGGTTGAAGTCACTCTTACTTCTCTTTCTGGACCCTCAAAAGGTTAAAATTCCAGCCTAGGTTTTATGGTTTCCTGAATCTCAGGGTGGCAGAGTTTAATTCCCTGGTCATTCAGATCAAGCAGACCAGAAGTGGAATGAAATTATTTACACTGAGCAGAAATTTACCGGGCTCTTCCTTTGTCACTATTGGTTTCCCAGAATTAACCTCCAAGAATAAAATTCTTTGAAATCTTATATAATTTCTTAGTAAAAATTGTCACTGTCACTGTCCTCCCATTGTTCATCGATTTGCTCGAGTGGACCCAGTAATATTGTGAGACTTGCTGTTACTGTGTTTGACGTATTGAATACGTCACAGGGAGCTTGCCAGGCTTTGCCGAGCAGGCGAGATACTCTCCGTAGCTTGCCGGGCTCTCCAAGTAGGGCAGAGGAATTGAACCCGGTCGACCTGGTTGGCCGTGTGCAAGGCAAACGCCCTACTTGCTGTGCTATTGCTCCAGCCCTGAAACTATTTTGTGAAAGAGTCATACAAACATACAGCAAGGGTGTTGATACTTTATATATTTACTAGGATGAAGTATTCATATTAAAAATATTTTCTGCCAATCCTTTGGTTTTAAAATTCATCATTGATTTTTGAAAATTTATCACTAACTTGAATAATAGTAATTTAATCTTTCTCAGTATTTGTGAGTTGGATATATTTTCCATAAGAGTCTTTGCCCAACCATAGGTCTTAGTTTTGCTAGAAATAGAAAAAAAACCTACTTTTTAAATATTTACTGTGACTATTTTTTTTAACTGCTATTTCAACTTTTGTCTGTGAGTTAGGATTTTTCATCTTAAGTTGTACATACTTGAAAATGTCCATCTTTTTTTCTGTCTCCACCTTCTTCTTTATCTTGGGGAAGTTCTTACTCCTCTGGAGATTGAATTCTTATTCACTTCTCTCCAGTTTTTCTAAGATGCAATATTTTTTATATTTAATTCTTTAACCCATCTGGAATTGATTTCTCTGCATGAGCTGAAGTGAGGTCCTAGAATTGATTTTTTTCCTCCCTAAATTGCTACTCAGTGGTCCCAGCACCATTTGTTAAATAATCCTTCCTTTTTCTCATTGATGTGTGATGTCTCCTTTATCATATATTAAATTCTCATAATACTGGAACCTATTTCGGGGCTATCTACTTCATTCCATTGATATACCTTTCTATTCCTCTGCCAGTATCATGTCCATTATAGAAGACTTTTTTTAGCTTTGTTTGGAATTAGAAGTTATGCAAGGATGAGATAGACTTACCATTTCAGGTTAATTGCAAATTTTTAACGTAAAAATAAAAAAAAACTCTTTTTTTCTTCTCCTTTCTATCTTTTTTTTTCCTTTCTGGGAAGTAAAAAAAAAAAGAAAATATTTGCCAACAGGATAGTAAGGCTTAGGTTATGAAAGCTGAAGAGCATAAGTTCAATCCACTCAAAAATGTTTAATTTTTTAATTGAAGTAACACCGTTATAACATATGCTTTAGGTGTGCATCATTGAAAATCAACATACTTCAGTAAGTTTGTCACTGGAAATCCAATTCTATTCCTAATTAAATTTTTAAAGAGACAAATCTCTTGACATAAGTAAGTTATTGGTGTCTGTCCTTTAAATACATAATTTTATCCTTAGATTTTTTTGCGGGACCTGAGTTTTTTTTTTATCTTTATTTGTTGAATCTCTGTGATTTCTGCAACCCAGCTAGGATTCAGAATAGATACCCCCTAACAGACATAAAATTGATTTCTCTGGCTTCATTCTTAATTGCCTGTAGGAGCCACAATATCCTTCGTCTTCTTTACAAACCAGCCACAGTGCAGATGGTGTGCTCTGTAATTAGTTCTCTCATCACCAGGTGGCATCTTACAATCTACCTCCTGTTTTGCTCCAACAATCTAATCATAGTCTACCAAGGCACCATCAATTCTGATGAGACTTGCCAATATCTAGCTCCTGGCATCCGTTGCCCAATGTGAAGGTGAACAAAAACCAGCAGTGGAAGAAGAGAGAAAGGGTGTGTGTGGAAGGAATCTGCAGTGGAAAAGGGATGATGAGATTTCATCCAGGAATTTGGTTGTATCCAGAGGCCAGCTAAGGCATATGAAGATGGGTCATGGGTTCTGCTACTGGTAAAATATGGAAGACATTCTTGGAATTGTACAACTATACTCAAATGATGGTTGATTCACTGTTTCTATCTATGAACCTGAAGAAAGTCAAGAAGGTCTAAATGACAGAATCCCTCTGCACCTCTGTTATTTTAACCATTTTTTCTCAAAGACTTGGATGAGGAATAAGAAGGCATAATCATCAAGACTGACTTGAATATTGGGACCAAAGCAAGTACATTGATGATGTTATTGTCTCAGCAGATCAGTCAGTGATTAACCACACAAGTGAGTTGAAATATTATAGTTTACTGACTAGATCATGGCAACTGTCCAGTGATAAATCAGGGAAAGGCTAGGAATTAGTTCAATGGGACATCAAAGTTGTCACCAAGATCCTGCATCTATTTCACTTTTCTCCCCCCCCCCCCCAGTATTTTAAACACTTTAAAAACATTTTTAAACATTTTAAACATTTTTTCTATAGAACTCTTTCTACTAGACCTTCCGCTTTCCACTCTATCTGAGCTTTGTGGAAGCCATTTGGAAGATGAAATTCAGAAATTTTACCTTCATCTCATAACCACTGACCCTCAACTTATTGACTAAATAATTTATTCTTGACACTATAAAGATTTTGCATATTTATATTGTCTTATTCAATCCTCATGCCACCATAGGTGACTGGTGAGATGCTCTCATTTAATCGAAGAAAAAAAATGAAGATTAAAGTCAAGATGATATATTTAGTAGAGAACTCGTTTTCTATTCAGAGAGTTCTGAATCCAAAGTCTACGTCTTTCTCTACAGCAAGATCATTAGTGAGTAAATTATGAAAACAGGGTGTTATTGTTTATTCTTGTGTATTTAGTGTCAGGCACATATTTTAAGATCAACAAACACATTTTTGAATAAATGAATAAATCAAAGAAGAAATACACGAATCACACTTTTTTCTGTCTTTTTGCTTTTCATCTTTCACCAAAGACACTTTGATTTAGATTCTCTTATATTTGTTTTAGTCCACCTTCCACTGTTTTTTTTTTCCTTCACAGAGGTGAAGGAAATCAGAACTGGAGGAGTTCCTAGGAGATGTTTTTTCAGCTTGCCACCAAAGAAATCCTTTAAATAGCATTGTGAACAGATGGTTGTCCGTTCCCCGCATGAACACCTCCAGTGACAGAAGATAGAAGCGAACAGGAGGCAACCTGTTTTATTCTGGAGTCAGTTCTGATGATTGGAAACATTTTCAATTGATTGAATTGAGTTTCTTCTCTGTCAGTAAGGATTCTTCATGTTGCAAGAAACAGAAAGCACACTGAAGTTGGATTTAGAAATAATGAGAATTGATCAGCTCAGTAATTGAGGAGTTCAATGGTAGCGTGAGTTCCAGGTATAGTATCAGTGAGAGATCAAGAACATCCTTAGGATTCTGTTTCATTTCAGGACCCCTGTAAGCTGTAAAATCCCTCAAGTGTCAGCACCTTTCTTAGATGTTTTTTCTTTCACTGATGTAAACAAGAACAGGGCAGTTCTAGCACTTTCTAACCACCTATCACTACAATATAGAAGAAGACAAGCTTTTATTCTAACCAATCAAGCTAAAGCAATGAGGTTTATTCTGACTAGGAATGAGTCTAATAATTCTATATATATATGAAATGTGCTTATTGACTGACCACAAACCGATGACTCCAAGGCATGTGCAAGGAGAGAGTAGGTGGTAGAATGGATCCTGCTTGCTGCCCTCAAGTTCTTCCTCTGTTCCAAACAGAAATCAGAAGTTATTCATGTGTCTAGTAGCTGTCAATATGGCATAGGTGATTCAGCGGAAACCAATCTACTCCCGAGTAAATTGTGCCATGGACACCTCATTATCCGAACGCAAAGAGGGCTAGGAACTCCTCTGGGTGGCCATATTGGCTTGGGTTTTGCCTGATCTCACATTGGGGATTAGAGGACAGATGATAGTTTGTGGTTGAAGATATAGGTTTCCTCTCCCTTGATAGAGGGAAGTAGGAAAGTCTATAATCCCGATTGCCACTGGGCAGTCACTTAAAGTGAAGCTATTGTGGCATAATAGAAATAGAAAACACCCATGCAGTCGACCTCCTAATAGTTCTATGCTTGGGACTTCTTCCCACACCGCTCTGGATATCTCTATGGTACTACTCTTTGAGCTGGGATTTCTATTTGTGAAAATCAAAATTATCCCTACTGACATAGGGCGAGTGGATTTGGGGAGGCTCTGAACAGGTGGATACAACCTCATGGGTTCTTGACATTGTTCACCATTGACTGAATTACACTTAAGAAGGGCTGTCTTCTGGTCAGAATCTGGAAACAACTCGAGTGCCCTAGAACAGACAAACAGTTTAAGAAACTTTGGTACGTCTACACAGTGGTATACTATGCAGTTGTTAGAAAAGGTGAAGTCATGAACTTTGCTTATAAGTGGACTGTCATGGAGAGTTTCATGTTAAGTGAAATGAGTCAGAAAGAGAAGGACAGACATAGAATGACTGGACTCATTTGTGGAATATAAAATAACATAATATGAGACTGACACCCAAGGACAGTAGAGGCATGGGCCAGGAAGATTGCTTCATAGTTGGAAGCCTGTCATATGAGCTGCGGGAGAAGGCAGCTGGGATAGAGAAGGGACCACTAAGTCAATGATGGTTGGAGGGATTGTTCAGGATGGGAGATGTGTGCTGAAAGTAGATAAAGGACCAAACATTATGATGACCTCTCTTTATCTGTATTGAAAACCATAATGCCCATAAGTAGAAAGAGAGAGTAAGACAGAAACTATCTGCCATAGAGGCGGGGTGGGGTGGGGGGTGGGAGTGGGGTGTGTAAGAATACTGGGGACATTGGTGGTGGAAAATGTACACTGGTGAAGGAATGGGTGTTCTATCATTGTATGACTGAAACTCAAATATGAAAGCTTTGCAAGTGTAGCTCATGGTGATTCAATTAAAAAAATAACAATACCGGATGTCTTACAGGTGTGGTATAATATTTTCCAAGCCAACCTGCCTACAATAGAATTCTATCCGAAGTAGTTCATTCTTAGACCTTTTGATAATTCTTCATACAGCATGACACCTTGACTCTTCATCAAATGGATGATTCTCTTCAGTAAATGTAAGACCTACAGTATTGAATACCGTACTCCGAATATGGTCTCCCTGGTTATAATGAGAATATTATGTTCCTGATATTATTATCTTGGTATAATAGAATGGAAACTGGGGTAAGATTCTAATGACTGAAAGACCAGAATCCATTCCTGGAAGCAAATCTTTTAACCACACAGAGCCTCAGCTTTCTTTTTGATAAAATGGAGGAAATAATCCATATTTACCTCAAATTGTTGTTATGCAAATCAGATGAAATAGTGGATGTAAAAATTCTTGGTGAATTGTAAAATCATACGAATGTAAGAAATGATGATTAATGCATCCTCAGATGATGTCAGCTTCCCTCGGCAGTTGGATTGCTTCGTTTAATTATACCCTGTCTTGTTTCAGAACGAATTTCAAGCATCTTACAAGAGAACATAAAAAAGACAAGATAGCATAAATTAGAAACAAAATTTAACTGCAAAAAGAAAAAAGCCAGGGGGAGGGGCGGGGAGAGTCAGAAAGAATAGTGCAGACAGGAAACACACAGTGAAAAGCAGGCTCTGAGTAAACATTTTTCAGTGAATATTGAACTTGATCAAAAACGTTCCATTCAGTTTTCTGGAAGCCAGTGTGACTAAAAAAATGAAGTCTGGTATAAAGGTAAAGGTTGTTCATCGATTTGCTCGAGCGGGCCCAGTAACGTCTCCATTGGAGACTTTGTTGTCACTGTGTCTGGCATATCGAATACGTCACGGGGAGCTTGCCAGGCTCTGCCGTGCGGGCGAGATACTCTTGGTAGCTTGCCGGGCTCTCCGAGAGGGGCGGAGGAATCGAACTTGGTCGGCCACGTTGGCTGTGTGCAAGGCAAACGCCCTACCGCTGTGCTATTGCTCCAGCCCTATCTGGTATGTGTCTGGTATGTGGGTCTCAATTCCCGTGAGCACAAAAACAATGGACTCTCTAGCGGAGAAGACACATTACCATCACATTTACATTAATATCCCAAATGTGGGCTGGACCGATAGCACAGCAGTAGGTTTGCCTTGCGCAGCTGGCCTGGCTGAGCTGGGTTCAATTCCTCTGTCCCTCTCGGAGTGCCCGACAAGCTACCTGGAGTATCTCACCCACACGGCAAAGCCTGGCAAGTTACCCGTGACGTATTCAATATGACAAACACAGTAACAACAAGTCTCACAATGGAGACGTTACTGGGCCCTCTCGAGCAAATCGATGAATAACGGGAGGACCAGTGACCATCCCAAATGTATGGGTACATATTTTGACTATCTACTCTGAGACATGAAGCTCTAGACCAGAACTACCCTATGGAACCCTTGATTTGGTGTCTTTTTTAGCTAGTGTTCAGGCTATTTTTTTTTCCATCAAAGGACCATAAAGGCACTTTCTACAGAAGCTTGTCTTTGAGTGTCTTTGAATATGTCTCCTTTACAGCTCTCTGGCCCCCGTGCCTGGGGTTCAGATAGAAGAAAAGATTCTATTCTTTCCCAGATAAACACCCATCTTTCATATTTTCATTTCCGCCCTTGGATTTTCATCTTCTCACCAGAAGGGCATAATCAAACTTCCCCTCCTTTCAAGGAAACCCAGCTTCCCCCATCTAGAGGCATTTGACAGCAGAGTTACATCGATAAGGAAAATTTCCAACTCACAACTATTCCCCCAGAGCAACTCTTCAGCTTTAAGAAGGTTCCCCTGTGTTCTGGTTGAGCCTTCATTCCCCAAGCTAGTTTGCATGATGTTTTCAGCCAGAGGGGAAGAAGAGAACTGCTTCTCCTCCACACCCAGCTCCCCTGCGGTTGTGGTTGACAACAGGAAACATGAATAAATTTAACCCACAATTCAAATGCATGTAGCCAATACAATTAAGTCCATTAAAATGGATGTGCTCCTTACAGAATTACTTTATGAAAGTGTCACTTAATTTTCAAAGAAATGCTGCAAATATGTATTCTCAGAAGGAAACTGAGAATTGAAGTAGACAGACACTTTTCTTTCTTCTTTCTTTCTTTCTTTCTTTCTTTCTTTCTTTCTTTCTTTCTTTCTTTCTTTCTTTCTTTCTGGGTCACACCTGACTATGCCCAGGGGTTACTCCTGGCTCTTGCACTCAGAAATTACTTCTGTTGGTGCTCAGGGGACCATATGTGGTTGGGAATCGAACCTGGGTCGGCAGCGTGCAAGGCACTTGCCCTACCCGCTGAGCCCCCTGAAGTAGACAGAAACTTTTCAATCTATAGAATGAGGGTTATGCAGCTTGAAGGTTGGAACTCAAACTTATCAATTGCAAATCCTATCACTTAACCTGGCACTATTGGAGTTACATAGGCCCTTCATGTCTAAAAACTAGGTGGGTTCATTCAACAAACATTCATTGAACTCATACTATGTGCTAAGCCTTCTAGTTGGCCCCTCAGCTCTGTTAACTTATGTTTCAGCGAGGAATTCATTTGTCTTTCCAGTAAAATCTTTTCTCTCTCTATTCCAGGAAGAGTTAAACTTTCTGCTCGATTTTCTTCCTGAAGGATACTTGGTACCAACCATGATACTTGAGCCGAAGACTCGATGCCAGAATGATCAAGATGTCCCATAAATGGAGACCCGGTAAGCAGATGGAGTTCTCTCTGGCTTTCTCTCCTTACTTTGTGACTAGCCCATATTTAATCAGTCTAAGCGATTCGTTCCAGAGACTTGCATGACTTCTGCCAGCCCTGGGATTTATCAAGGCTGATCTTGGATGTGTGTGTCCTCTGCACCGAGGGACCTCTGTTTTTGGTTTCCCTACCAGGTAACTCAGTAGCCTCTGTGTACTAGTGTTAAATGGGACTCTCTTTGGAGCCAGCTCCTGACCTGTTCACAGCCAGGGCTATTCCCTTCGTTACCCAGGGCTGTGGATTAAGTCAGAGGGAGAGGATGGTTCCCTGAAGCCCGGAAGATACATGCACACGGATGTGTTTGTTAGAGGTGTGCAGTCGGGAGAGTGTAAATCTGCTGGCTTGCTGGAAAGGAATACAAATCAGCCCTCATTTGTATTCATTGATTCCATGAGCAAGTGGCTTGGAGAGACTACAGGGTGTGGAATATTCCAGATGAGGAGGAGAAAAGCGCGGATTCTGATCTCTGAACCATGCTGCAAACTTGATGAGTGAACTTGGCCATGGTCGCTGCAGACCAAGTTTATGGGTCTCCCCTCAGAGAGGCACCATCGTTAATGAGCATCTGTCTAGAGAATAGTGGGGCTCTCCTGGGTCAGACAGGTCATTTCTTGGACCCCAGCCTCAGCCCTTTGTAGCTCTACTGCACAGAGCAAGACACTCTGAGTCTCAGCTTCCCACCTGAGCCATGGCAATATGGCTAATATATAACCCAAGAGGCCATTGTAGAGATTAAATGAGGCAGGGCATGTAAAACATTTAATTGGGAACTTAGCACATGGTAACCAAAAGGATGTTGGTTCTCCTCAATATGATTCTCTCCAAGGGTTGTTGTCAATAGCAAATGAGACTATGTATATTCCCATTCAATACACCCCCATGAAGTAATTGTAATTATGTACGAACAATAAAAACTACATTATGGATTTAAAGGATCATTGATATTGGGCTGTACTCAGCAATATACTAAGATAATAGAAGCATTTATCTTTAGTCTAATAGAATTTTAGAGATAATCTGATCCAGCTCTCTTGTTGTAGAGGGGAGAATACCAAACACAACGAAATAAAATTATTTGCCAATAGACAGAGCTAATTAGTGAGGAAGATTGGGTTGGGGAACCAGATCTCATGCTCAGAATACGTGGGAGCCTCCATCTGTTGCATTTTACCTATGAGGAACTTAGAATTGGAGAAACTAGATGAATTGCCGGTCCTCACACAGGCAAGGGGTGCCTTTATGGGGGGCTTTGATCTGCCAAGCACTGTTCTCAGTGTTTTGCATGTTATTAAACTTTCCCCTTTCCCATTTTCCTACAATTTACTATTAAGATCCTAATTGTTTCCAGATGTGGGGAGGAAGATGGGGACTCTTCCAGAAGAGTCAAATAAATTGCCCAAGGGGTGCAAGGGGGCACTACATGAAAATGCAGATATTCTGGTTTCTGATTTTGCACAGTCCCTACTGGAGAGTTCGGAGTATTTCTTTTCTTTTTTTTTCTTTTTTGCTTTATGGGTCACACCCAGCGATTCTCATGGCTCTGCACTCAGGATTTACTCCTGGTGGTGCTCAGGGGACTATATGGGATGCTGGGAATCTAACCCGAGTCAGCCGCATGCAAGGCAAATGCCCTCCCCGCTGTACCATCTCTCTAGCCTGAGTTCTGAGTTTTTCAACCTGATCCTGATATTTTTTTCTCCTTTAGGCAGAGTAACTTTGAGCATAAGGATCAGTACTAGTACTTCCGGTTTGAGGGTCACAGGAAGAGGATGACCTTGGAAACATCTTGGATGACTAACCTACATTTCACTAGAGATGGAAACTGCTAAGTCATTCATGTTGTAGAAAAACCACTGCTGGACCAGCGTTGGCATGTTGCTGCAATCTACAGTTCACTGGATAATGCAAGCCCAAGTTTTAATGTTGAAGTCTATATGAAGCCATAGTAAAATAAGGGTTGACCTGCGTATCGGCTTCCTCACTTTTCTGTGAAACATCTGAGAACAGAATAACTTCCTTTGTGCTGATCAAGCATTCATGGTTATTCAGGGGCGACAGAGAGAAATCCCTGTAGGAAATCCTGGGTAATTTGGACATACAAAAAAGCTTGAGAAATTAATTGTACAGTTAAAAAAAATGTAACTTTATTTGTTCTGCAACTAGTTCCATGAAATACTAGCAGGGACATTTAATGAGAATGTATGATGCTCCAGGCACAGTACCAAGTCATTTACATAACTTGATATCATGAATTTTTGTCACACAGCGGTAGACTGTGGCATCCATACTTTATACATGTAATGACTAGAACCCAAGAACGGAAATCGCTTGTCCAAGGTCACAAAGCAATGGTGGGGCGGGGGAAAGCAGAATTCAGCAGAATTTCTGGCCTCAAAGACTATTCATCCCCACAGACTCATGCTTAAACTATAAAAGGAAGCACAACAGCACTTGAGATGCAAAGGGGTGGTCTGGAGCGATAGTCCGGTGGTTGAGGGCGTTTGCCTCGCATGCAGTCAACCTGGGTTCGATCCCTGGCATCCCATATGGTCCCCCAAGCACCGCCAGGAGTAATTCCTGAGTACAGAGCCAGGAATAACCTCTGTGCATCATCGGGTCTGACCCAAAAAGACAAAAAAATAAAAACTTAAAAAAAAGAGAGGAGAGAGATGCAAAGGGAGGGAGCCAGTAGAGTAAACGTCTTTGAATTTATAAAGGATGTATGCAAGTTGTTGTGAGCTGAGCGTACATTCAGTGAGAAGTGTGCCATGACCTTTAAAAAAAGGGGAAAAAAAAGCTAGTGGAAGAAGATGTCCAAAGGAATCAACCTACTGACTTACGGGCTCTCTCTCCAGGCTGAACTTGGCCAAGTCAATTTTCTCTCTAGTGTAAAGAGGATCCTGGCTGGAAAGCTGGGCACAGCTCAAGAGTCTTTCTCTGAAAACCAAATTTCCTAACAGAGCCAAGCTTTGTCCCTGGAAGAGCCATGGCTTTGAGATGAGAGCCAGCAAGGACCCCTTCTCTAACTCCAAAGTTATTTCAGGGCTGTGAGAATCCTGCTCCAAGGGGCAACACAATTAGCAAATCTTGATGCTAGTGACTGTTTCCCTCTTGACAATGTCTATGTGGGCACCAACATCTGCCAGCTTACCTTGTCCAGCCAGGACAGAGGCTGTACCAATCTTTCTGCACACACTCCATGCCAAGAGACTTGGCAGAGCCCTGATGACCCCCCCTGCCGGGGGCTATGTTGCATGGCCATCTTGGGGAAGGGACAGTCTAAAGGCCCCAGGTGGCTTATAACTAATGCTGATGCTGCCAACAGAACCCTGTAAACACTGCCCATGGCCCGGAAGACAAGATAAGCCCGATAAATGAGATGGAAGTGGACACTGAGCATATTAGAATGTCTTTGCTGCAAGGTGCCTGCAAATTTTGTTTGCTCAACAGAACTAATAAAATTAGCTACCACCAACCAAGACTGACTCGGTGCTTTTCTAAATGCTTCATGCACATAATCTCAATCAATACTTACAACAATTCTGGGAGGCAGTGCAATTAAACACTCCATTGTACAGAGGAGGAAATTGAGGCTCAAAGAGGGCGCCTTGGCCAGAGGTGCAAGATACATACCTCCTTTCCTTGCAGACGCTCATTCCACACTGTCATGTCGCTCATTCCTCCAGTTCCGTTCTCGGCAAAGTGAATCCTGAAGCATGTACCCTAGGAGGCAACTTCATTTAACACACAAATAAACATAACCTTGTAGCACTGTAGCACTGTCCTTCCGTTGTTCGTTGATTTTGCTCGAGCGGGCACCAGTAATGTCTCCATTGTGAGACTTGTTGTTACTGTTTTTGGCATATTGAATACCCCACAGGGAACTTGTCAGGCTCTGCCGTGCGGGCGGGATACTTTTGGTAGCTTGCCGGGCTCTCCAAGAGGGATGGAGGAATCGAATCCGGGCGGCCGTGTGCAAGGCAAATGTCCTACCCGCTGTGCTATGGCTCCAGATCAACATAACCTTGTCACTGTCACTGTCCTCCCTTTGTTCATCGATTGGCTCGAGCGGGCCCAGTAACGTCTCCATTGGAGACTTTGTTGTTACTGTGTCTGGCATATCGAATACATCATGGGTAGCTTGCCAGGCTCTGCCATGCGGGCGAGATACTCTCAGTAGTTTGCCGGGCTCTCCGAGAGGGGCGGAGGAATCAAACTCGGGTCGGCCATGTTGGCTGCGTGCAAGGCAAACGCCCTACCACTGTGCTATTGCTCCAGCCCACATAACCTTGTAGCCTACATTCTTTTATTTTGGCTTTTTGGGTCACACCTGATGATGCTCAGGGGTTACCCCTGGCTCCGCACTCAGGAATTACTCCTGGCGGTGCTCAGAGGACCTGATGGGAGAAGGAGTGACAATAAAACTAAACTATAACTCTGGTTGAAGAAACAATGCCCAGAAATGTAAACCTTTGGGAATTTAAGCAAGGGTTTGTGCATTCCTTTATTCTCTTAGAAAATTTTATGTCCAAAGTCAGAGGAGAGGAGAACAGAATGTTTGGGGTCCTTTACACTTCCAAAATGCCGTCAATCATCAGAAAATTTGCACCAGAGGAAAACCAAGAACAAAGGAAATGCAACCATTCCTAATGATGTGTCACATGATCTGTCACACTTGGTCGATATTGGCCCCATTACCTACATCTTTCTCTGCACAAAATGACCTTTCTCTCTTTCCATCTATCCAAATAGCATAATCCAAGCTCATGCGCCATCTTCTGTTTTCTTTCTCTGAAACACTGAGCTAAAAGAAGCTTCTTGTTTCTCACCTTGAACAAGCTGAGCTCCACCAACACATCAATGCCTTTCCTCTGCTGTCCGTAACAAAGTGAGGTTGAAAATTCAATTTTTTTTCTTTTTGGGTCACACCCAGTGATGTTCATGGGTTGCTCTTGGCTCTTCACTCAGGAATTACTCCTGGTAGTGTTTGGGGGACCATAAGGGATGCTGGGGATCAAACCTGTGAAGGCCATGTGCAAGGCAAAACACCCTACCCACTGTACTATTGTTCCAGCCCCGAGAATTCAATGTTAATCTCACCTGGATGGCCAACAGGTTTGGGTAAAGCAGGTGAGAGAGAGAGGATGGAACTGGCACAGAGGAAAGAGAAGCGTGCTTGGGTGGAGGAATTTGGGGGGCAGGGAAAGGGGACTTTTAGAGTTGATTGCATTCCTAGCCCTTGACATTTATAAGGGAATAGCCGGAAAAATTAGACTGCAACTTGAATCTGAATTTTATTCTATCTAGGGACCGGATTATACAGATCAGTGGATTTATATGGTTCATGGTACATTAGCTGCAATTGTGTATGATTGTTTGTGGTGATTTCCTACTGGAGACGTCATCCTCCTACCCACTACCCAATATTTGAGATTTGTCTCCATTGCCTTTATCTCCCTTCTTGCCAACTTGCTTTTATTGTTTCTTTAAGTTCTTTTTTTTTTTTTTTTTTTTTGCTTTTTGGGTCATACCCGGCAATGTACAGGGGTTACTCCTCACTCATACACTCAGGAATTACTCCTGGCAGTACTCGGGGAACCATGTGGGATGCTGGGAATCGAACCCGGGTCAGCCACGTGCAAGGCAAATGCCCTACCCGCTGTGCTATCACTCCAGCCCCCAAGTTCTATTTTTTTTGTTTATATTTTTGTTTTTTGTTGTTGTTGTTTGTTTGGAAGCCACACTTGGCAGCTCTTAGGGTTACTTCTGACTTGGAGCTCAAGGATTCATTCCCGTGGGTTCAGAAGACCATATATGATGATGGGGATTGAGCCCGATTGGATGTGTACAAGACAAACACCCTACCCACTGTGATATCTCTTTAGCCCCTCTTTAGTGTCTATCTAGAATTCCCTTTCTTTCCACTGTGGGAAAGCCATCTTTCTAGGTGAAGACTCTGGGACAACTATCCAGATACTGCAGCCAAGTAGAAATATCCATTTACGCTGATGCCTGCACTGCAGCCAGGATAGATATGTATCTTGGATCAACGACTTGGACTTTTACCTCCATTGACCTGTTTGCAGATCAGTCTTCTCCTTTAGGGTGAGCTCCTAGAGGGCTGAGGCTACTCTAATTCTCAGTGCTTGGTAAATGTTAGTTGAGTTAGGAAAGGTGAGAACTTCCAGGACACCTAATGCAAAGTTTTGCATATGATTAATAATGAATAATATGCCCACATTTGTTCAGTGTTTCTATTTGCCAAAGATTGTTCCAATGTTTTCAATGGATTATCAGATTTGATCTGTTCAACAGCTCTATGAATAACCTTGAAGTAGATTCTACTGTTATCCTCTTTTACTTAAGAGAGAATAATTAACTAGCTTAAGTTTTCATCACTAGTAAGTGGAGTTAAAACAGAATTAAATTAAACAGAATTCAGCGAACAATATACTAAATGATACTCAACTTTAGTATTGCAACGGGTCAGGATAGGGGAAAGTGAAAGAGGGAATATCATGGGAACAGTATAAATAATGCCTTGGGTACTAATGAAGTAGAATGCTTAAGTTTTAAATAAGCATATTTCGCTTTATAACTATGAATAATTATTGATCATAAGTCCCATAATTATTACACAGAATTGGATTTTTCCCCTTCTCGGCAGCCACCTGGGGATGCTTTGAGTACATGAAAGTTACAGAGGCATGGTTTGGAACATTTAGACTGCACCTAATCTTAAGACAGGCTTATCCTTAAGACAGTTCTGTCCTTCAGACAGCTGACCCTGTCCTTAAGAAATGCTGCAGTCCCTAGAGAGAGGCACTTGAATTTCTTCAGCAAGAGTGACCAAGTCTGTAGTATCTTTATGCACAAAGGAAGGATTAGGGTTAAGATGATAACAAAGAGGGTGTTGCTCCCTTCCACCTTTTTCCCTCTGGACAGCAAGATGGCGGCCGCCTAGGAGCTTTTTGGAAAGCCAGGTATAAGCCGGTCGTGATGGAGCAACTGAAGCCTCATGGGAAGGGGGGCGTTCTTGGCTTGTCCTTCACGCCCTACCGAGGTTACAAGTTGCCCCCCACGAATGGCTCTCTGGCACGGCCATGGCTCTAGAGCCACAGAGACCAATCTTATAATTATCTGACTCTCGGCAGAAATACTTCCAGGCTTAATAAGTAAAATATCAGAAATCCAAAATCTGGCAGCCGCAATAGTGGCCAATCAACATCATTTGGTTCTTGTAACCAGCTGTAGAATACAAATTATTTCACAATGCCTTTTCAGTAGGTCTGATTTTGAGGTGTAAACTCTAAGTAATAATGGTGCATCTTTTGTCGAAACAATGAATCTAATCAAAGTAGATAGAGTGTGAACTAGAATTCATCTGCCTCACAGACATTGGGAGGGTTGGGGGGGTATATTGGGGTTTTTGGTGGTGAAAAATAAGTACTGGTGAAGGGAAATGTGTTTGATGATTGCATGACCGAGACTTAAACCTGAAAGCTTTGTAACTTTTCCTACAGTGATTCAATAAATAAATTAATTAATTTTAAAAAAGATGATAACAAAGAAGAAAATATTTGGGAATACTCAAAAGTCTCCAGGATCCAAGCCTGAGGGGCTATGAGGTAGCACTGTAGCACTGTCCTCCAGTTGCTCATTGATTTGCTCCAGCCCGCCCAAGTAACATCTCCATTGTGAGACTTATTGTTACTGTTTTTGGCATACCAAATAAGCCACGGGGAGCTTGCCAGGCTCTGCCATGTGGGCAGGATACTCTTGGTAGCTTGCCGAGCTGTCCGAGAGGGATGGAAGAATCAAACTTGGGTCAGCCGCATGCAAGGCAAACGCCCTACCCACTGGTGTTATCGCTCCAGCTGGGGGTGGGGGTAGGAAGGTATGAGGTAAGAAGGAAAAAGCACCCAGGATCCAGTAAGGAAAATAATGCAGTGCTATGGGAAGAGAAGAGTTCTTTTTTTTTTTTTAATTTTTATTAGTGAAATACCATGAGGTACAATTGTAGACTTACAAACTTTTGTGTTTGGGTTTCAGTTATGCAATGATCAAGTACCCATCCCTCCACTGGTGCCCATTTTCCACCACTACGGGTCCCAGTATCCCTCCCATTCCCCCATCTCTCCCATCCCACCCTGCCTCTGTGGCAGGGCATTCCCCTTTGTTCTCTCTCTCCTTTTGGGTGTTGTGGTTTGCGAAAGAGGCATTGAGTGGCAATCATGTTTGGTCTATAGTCTACTTTCAGCATGCTTCTCCCATCCTGGGAGGATCCTCCCAACACCCTTCTTTATTTGGTGCTCCCGAGAAGAGTTCTTGAAGCCTCAATGCCTATTTGATACTTCAGCACTTCAATGTGACATGACTTTTCTGAGCTTCTCTTTTAGTTTTCTCTCAACTATCCAGCCCAAACTCAGGGAAAGGCCAATCTATCCAAGGCAACAGACATACCTATTTAAGGGCAGTTCTTTCCACTTCACTCCCTCCCCAGCGGCTGGATTCATCCCACCCTTGGGAGACTTGGATGGGTGCCTTGCGAAGCAGGATGCAGGCGACATCCTGAAGAGCTCCCAGAGGCTCTTCTTAACAATCTGGAATTGTGTTTACTAAAATATGTACTGAGGTTTCCTGCTCCTGGTGCCAGATAATATTGTCTCCACAAGAACAAATTGAATCGATGCCATGCAGTAATTACCAGACACCCCCAAACTTAATGTGTTAGACTATGCAGTAGAGATAAAGTTTCTCCGAGGACCAACTTTCAGCATATTTGGCAAATTTAATTTCATACTCTTACTTACAAGGTTTTCCCCTCCCCCCCTTGCATGCCTTATTAAAATAAGAAAGAAGGAAGAAAGGAAGGAAGGAGGAAGGAAGAGAGGAAGGAAGGAAGGAAGGAAGGAAGGAAGGAAGGAAGGAAGGAAGGAAGGGAGGGAGGGAGGGAGGAAAGAAGAAGCAAGGAAGGGAGGGAGAAATGGAGAAGGGAAGAAGGAAGGGAGGGAGGAAGGGAGGGAGGA
This sequence comes from Sorex fumeus, assembly GCF_029834395.1. NCBI lineage: Eukaryota > Metazoa > Chordata > Mammalia > Eulipotyphla > Soricidae > Sorex > Sorex fumeus. The sequence goes on along the minus strand of NW_026606158.1, from coordinate 2,998,092 downwards.
AGGGAGGGAGAGGGATAATGGAAGGAAGGGAGGGAGGGAGGGCAGGAGGAAGAATGGAAGGAAGGAAGGAAGGAAGGAAGGAAGGAAGAAGGAAGGGAGGGAGAAATGGAGAAGGGAAGGAGGAAGGGAGAGAGGAAGGGAGGGAGAGGGATAATGGAAGGAAGGAAGGAAGGAAGGGAGGGAGGGAGGGAGGGCAGGAGGAAGAATGGAAGGAAGGAAGGAAGGAAGGAAGAAGGAAGGAAAGAAGGGAGGAAGGGAGGGAGGAAGGGAGGGAGGGAGAAAGGGAGGGAGGAAGGGAGGGAGAGAGGAAGGGAGGGAGGAAGGGAGGGAGATGGATAATGGAAGGAAGGGAGGGAGGGAGGGAGGGGGCAGGAGGAAGAATGGAAGGAAGGAAGAAAGAAGGGAGGAAGGGAGGAAGGGAGGGAGAGAGGGAGGGAAGAAGGAAGGGAGGGAGGGAGGAAGGGAGAGAGGAAGAGAGGGAGAGGGATAATGGAAGGAAGGAGGGAGAGAGGGAGGGAGGGAGGGAGGAAGGGAGGGAGGGAGAGAGGGAGGGAGGGAGGGAGGAAGGATTTATACAGCCAGAGCTCTGCTTTCCTTTGGGTCTTCTATGGTTTTATCTCTCCACCTGGCATCCCACGACTTTTTGGAGATCAGACCTTTCTATCTCGAATGGAGAAGACGCCTGAGAAGCAAGGGATGTTGAATATATAAATCCTGGCAAAAGGCCTTTCTTCTCTGTTCTTGGGGTGGGGAGGCTCAATTAAAGATTAAGCCCTAACTCCAGAGACCGAAAGGTTTAGGAAGAGGTTCTGAGAGGTGTTCATGGAAAGAAAATTGAAGGTTAAGGAAGGAACCTAGAAGAAATGTTAGTGAAAAAGATTTGATTTTAGGGTTATTTCATTTTTTTTTCTTTTCAAAGGATACAATGATAGTGTTGGTAGAAAAAAAAGGCATCAGCATCAGCAGTAGCAAAGTTGACCATAGTTAAGGCTATAGTCTCTAGTATGTTCTAGAATGTCTGGGGCTACATTGGGTCAAGTAAGTTGTTGTGGTTCTCAGGGTGATTGGATTATCACTTCACTTGTATCACTTGTCATCCTGTTGTTTGTTGATTTGCTCAAGGGGGCACCAGTAATGTCTCCATTCTTCCCTGTCACATGCTAGCATAGCCCAATGGCATATTGGGGGCTCTTTCAGGGTCAGGGGAATGAAGTCCGTTATTGTTACTGTTTTGGGCATATCAAATACGTCATGGGTAGCTTGCCAGGCTCTGCCGTGTGGGCGGGATACTCTTGGTAGCTTGCTGGGCTCTCTGAGGGATGGAGATTTCTGGGAGCTTTGTTTTATAGTCTCTGGATCTTGGCCATTGATGAGATTGCATGGCGCCGGGGGCAGTTTGTGGGTGTGACTGCCAAGCTACTGGAAAACTGGGGGTCTGAGTGGTGGAGGCCCAGCCCCGATCCAAGCAGGCTTGGAGATCTCAGTCACGGGTCCTACATACCTGGGTTCCCCAGCACCAGGCTGTCTTCACCAGGCCCCCTCAGAAAGGAGCAGGTTCAGTCTTCCTCCCTGCCCCAAGCAGAACCCCAGCAGCCGAAAATCTCCAGAACCCAGCCAACAACCATGCTTAAGGCCACCCTCCATACACTCTGAAGAGCCTCATGCATGAAAGACCTGGCAGAGATTGGGCTATAGAGCCCTATAATATCTGCCTTGAGACTTAGCAACACAAACCTTAAGCATCATAGTACTAGGCTCTCCAGAATCTCTACTAGGAGGCATTCCAATACACCAGTGAGTAGCACCTGGAATTCGGTTACCCTGATCTCCAGAGCTGAGACCTTACTCTTTCTCTGTTTTCCTCATTGTCTTGTTCTATGATGGACTCCTCAGCACCCCTGATGGTACCTGAACTTGATCCTTAGTTTCCCAATCCACTGCAGTCAGTTTGATGTGCTTCCAGGAGGCCCCGCCTTCCATGGTGGACTCTGTCACCATTATATCTCTCCCTACCTAACAGTGCCTCGTTTATTTTTCTTGAATGCATAAATTGTTGGCTTTCTCTTTCGGACCTTGTGTCCCATACTGCTCTAACCCAGGCTGGCTAGAATTCTACGGTTTCTACCTAAATAAATCCAACTATTGTCTCCTATGGGATATCTGCTGAGGGTCTTACTCAGCAGATTTGATTCCTGGTGCAATGATGTTGGTCTCCATGCAAATTTCACTCCATATTTTTAAATGTTTTTATTAATTTTTATTTTTGAAGATTTTTAATTGAATCACTGTGAGAGAGACCCCGACAAAGCTGTTTATGATTGGGTTTCAGTCATACAGTGTTCCAACATCCATCTCTCCACCAACATATAATTCCCAGCGCCAGTGTCCCCAGATTTCCTCTCACTAGCCCCCACCCTCCCCCTATCAAAAGCACTTTTTCCTCTCTCTCTCTCTCTCTCTCTCTCTCTCTCTCTCTCCTTTTGGGCTTGTGATTTGCAATATAGATACTGAAAGGTTACCATATATTGCCTTTTACCTACTCTTAAGACTCTATCTTGTCTAGCATGATCATTTCCACTTATTATTGTCATACTGGTCTCTTTTCTATCTTATCAACCCTCCACCCCACACACACTTGTGAAAATTCCAACCATTGACCGGGATTGGTTAATGGTTGGGATCTAGCACTCCATTTGAGTGTGCTATTCCTTTCCCTGAGTTGGAATGCCTCTCTGTTGTCTGAATTATGGATTATTTTTTTAGGTAGTTGCTTTCTCTTTGTTTTTTGTTTATTTATTTTTTGTTTAGGGGGCACACTCAGTAGTGCTCAGAGATTACTCCTAGCTCTCCACTTAGGGAACATGCCTGGAAGGGATTGGAGAAACAGATGGGGTGCCAGGTATAGAACCCAGGTCAACTGTATCCAAGGTAAGCACCCTACCTGCTCTGCTCTCTCTCTGACCCCTAACTGTTGCTTTTTCAGTCCTGCTCCCCAGATTTACTCTCTTTTACCCTGCTCACCTAACTCCTACCTCTAGCAGAGCCTGAGATATCAGTTGGTCAAGGAAGAATCATATGACTTTCTATTCCTATCATCCCAAGTTTGGTTTAGAAAGCCCTTTGTTCTGTGATTTCCGCTTTCTACAATATCACTTGACAGTCTATAGCTTTGTTTTTTTTCTCAATAAGCTCTGAGCTTGTTGGGCATTTGGAATACATAGACCTACTGGTGTGCTTTCAATATATGAAAAACAGTGTATTGCATAAGTGGCCTTAGGTAAAGCCTCCCGTTCATAATTAAAGGTGTCGAGAATGTTTCTCTTCCATTCTATATCCTATCCTATATTCTATAAGAGTTTAGGTATGACAGTGAAGGAAAGAAAAAGAAATAGAGGGGAAAACATAGGAAGAAAAATCAGGAAAGTGGAGACTCCCTGGAGAGAGGTTTTTTAAAAAATTTTATTAGTGAAACACCATGAGATACAGTTGTAGACTTACAAATTTTTGTGCTTGGGTTTCAGTTATACAATGATCGAGTACCCATCCCTCCACCAGTGCCCATTCTCCACCACCAATGATCCCAGTGTTCCACCCAGCCCCCCAGCTCCCCCATCCCACCCCACCCCTGTGGCAGGGCATTCCCTTTTGTTCTCTCTCTCTTTTGGGTGCTGTGGTTTGCAAAAGAGGCATTGAGGGGCAATCATGTTTGGTGTATAGTCTACTTTCAGCATGTATCTCTCATCCTGGGAGGATCCTCCCAACACCCGTTACTTGGTGCTCCCTTCTCTCTCTGAGTTGCCTTTTCCCCTAGCATGTGCGGCTGGCCTCCAAGCCAGGGAGTGAACCTCCTGGTATGTATCTCGGCTATTCTTGGGTGTTAGTCTCCTATTTTGTTACTTTATATTCCCCAGAACTTTATATTCCCCAGATGAATGCAATCTTTCTATGTCTGTCCCTCTCTTTCTGACTCATTTCACTTAGCATAATACTTTTCATGTAGTACTACTTGTATGTAAATTTCATGACTTCATCTTTTCTAACAGCTGCATAGTACTCCATTGTGTAGATGTACCAAAGTTTCTTTAACCAGTCATCTGTTCTCGGGCACTTGTTTTTTTTTTTCTTTCCATATTTTGGCTATTGTGAACAGTGCCGCAATGAACATAGAAGCACAGATGTCATTTCGACTGTACTTTTTTGTCTCTTACCTGCCCTCCCCCATGCCCCCGAGAGAGTTTTGCAAGCTCAGAAAGTTAGGGAGGAGATTGGCATCCAGGAAAAAAAAAAAAGAAATGGAATGGCAATGGCAATCACAGGGATAGAATATTAGGGGAGGGCTGGAGCGATAGCACAGCGGTAGGGCCTTTGCCTTACAAGCGGTCAACATGGCCGACCCGAGTTCGATTCCTCCACCCCTCTTGGAGAGCCCGGCAAGCTACCGAGAGTATCTCGCCTGCACGGCAGAGCCTGGCAAGCTACCCGTGATGTATTCGATATGCCAAACACAGTAACAACAAGTCTCATGATGGAGATGTTACTGGACCCGCTCGAGCAAATGGATGAACGACGGGAGGACCGTGACCTTGGCTCACTCTCAGAATCCAGAGCAAACGAGGCATTTAGAGGAGCCACTGCTATGTCAGAGCTACAAATTGGCAATTGGGTGTTTTATCTCAAGACGTTACCACAAGCGGTAATGTTTCTCATCCAACACGATGCAGGGACAGAGCTAATTTACTTTTAACTACTGCCTCCCATTTCTTGATGTTTGTTTCATTTTTCAGATATGCCTTAATCTAGGGGGCTGGAGCGATAGCACAGCAGGTAGGGCGTTTGTTTTGCATGCGGTTTGGCTCGAGTTCGATTCCTTTGCCCTTCTCAGAGAGTCCGGCAAGCTACCGAGAGTATCTTGCCTGCACAGCAAAGCCTGGCAAGCTCCCCATGATGTATTGGATATGCCAAACACAGTAACAAGTCTCACAATGTTACTGGGTCCGCTCGAGCAAAATCAATGAACAAAGGGAGGACAGTGACAGTGACAGCCTTAGTCTAGGGAGTTGGGACCCAGGAGGAATGAAGATATGTCCTCTGCCTTTCAAGGCTTCAGACTTTTGCTAGAATAGATGGGCCTAGAAATTATCAGTATTTTTAAACTATAGAGTATGGCAAAATAAATAAATACATAAGATCAGGGCTGTTGTCATCTGTTTGGGTAGCTATAACAAAATATCATAAATAAGGGGGCCTATAAGCAGCATAAACATATTACTCATAGTTTTGGAGACTGAAAGTCCAAGATCAAATGCCAGCCTGTTCAGGACAGGATTTGCAGAAGTTTTGCCTTGCAAAGGCACACTGTCTCTCATTTATAAAGTTAATCTACTTCAGGGGATCCCAGCCTTAACCAAATCTACTCTCCCTCAGGTCCTACTTTTAGGTTGGGCACGAAATTTTCAGCATACGAATTTGCAGAGGACCCAAACATTCAGAGCCAGGTTGAGTGGCATCTGTGCGAGACTGTGAAGAATGAATGGGAATTTCATTGCTGGTCAAAGAGAATAATTTGGATCAAGTGAGCAATTTTCTAAACGCATTCCTTTCTACAAAGCAGTGGTGTTTACTCAGGACTGGAACAGAAGTTGTAGTTCAGAGTGGCCAGTTGAATGCTGGGGTTCACACTGGCCATCGACCAGAATGTCATGCTAAGGAAAAGGGCACTGCAGAATGTCTGTAAACAAACTCCAAGGGCCAGCTCTTACAGGCTACCTATTTACGCAAATGCATCTTAGTGGACACGGAGATGTTCGTTCATTTACTTGTTCCTAGATTTTATAGCTCTACAGGGTCAGAATTAAAGAGTTTCTTTTTTTCCCCTTCCCTTCCCTTCCCTTCCCTTCCCTTCCCTTCCCTTCCCTTCCCTTCCCTTCCCTTCCCTTCCCTTCCCTTCCCTTCCCTTCCCTTCCCTTCCCTTCCCTCCTTTCCCCTTCTCCTCTCCTCTCCCTTCCCTGCCCCCTCACTCTCTTCTCTCCTCTCCCCTCCCCTCCTATCACCTCCCCTCCCCTTCCCTCCCCTCACAAAACCTCCCCTCCCCTCCCTTCCCTTTCCCTCCTCTCCCCTCCCCTCCCTTTCCCTCCTATTTCCTTCCCCCCTCCCCTCCCCCTTCCCTTCTCCTCCCCTCTTCTCCCCTCCCCTCCCTTCCTCTCCTTTCTCTTTTACTTTTTCCCTTTTTCCTTTTCCCTTTTTCCTATTTGTTTTCTTTGGGGGCCATAGCTGGCAATGCTCAGGGCTTACTGCTGGTGGCTCTGGGCTCAGGGATTACTCCTGGCAGGGTTCACTGGAATCTGAATGCAGGACAAATGCCTTACCTGCTATACTATCTTTTTGGCCCCTTGTTTCATCACAGGTTGTCTGGCTACAAAATCAACAATAAACACTATCTCTCTTTTTATAGAGTTTATGATCTGTTGTCCTAGCCCAAGGAGTAACACGGCAAGATAGATGTTTTAGAAGGGCTGCTCTCCGGATTAGATAAAAATTGGATGAAGATATCATTTGGAAAAACTAAATATGTTTCTTGGAGACTTGAAAAAACTTCTATCCTGGTAAGAAAAGTCCAAATTTCTCTGCCATCTGCAGCATCATTATGATTTCTCTGTTCCTCCCCTTCTTCCCAACTTGCCATCATACTAGTCATCTCTGAATCAAAGAAAATTTCTTTGGGGCAAGGAATGTCAGCATTTTAATTTTTCTGTGTCTTTGTATTTTAGAAGTCTTTATTTTGATGTATTTTGATGTCTGCCTGCCACCTAGGACATAACCGATTTTTACTTCGTGAAACAAGATAGTTTTCATCGAAACTTCAAAAGATACGAGGGGACAGAAAGAGAAGAAATATGTGTTCAGGAGAGAACACAAAGTCATGCAGAGTGGGGAACACAAACAAGCAAAGACACTCAGACACAAGCAAATGAGATACATGTATTTTCTTTTCTTTTTGGGTCACACCAGAATATGACTCAGGGGTTACTCCTGGCTCTGCACTCAGGAATTACTTCTGGTGGTGCTTGGGGGACCATATAGGATGCTGGGAATTGAATGCGGGTCAGCCGCATGCAAGGCAAATGCCCTACCCTCTGTGCTATCACTCCAGCCCCGAGATACATGTTTTAAGAGAGAACATGGGCTTGAAGAGTGGGCCTGACTTCACCAAATTAAATGAATGATTGAATTTTTTCCCCTCCAACATGGAGAACCAGTAGACCATGAGCTCTCCCTGACTGAGGGTCCTTCTGCAGGTAGGAAGGCAGAGAGAGGACAGTTTGGTCCTCTTCCCTGCCTAGAGCCTTAGAAAGAAGGATGCTGAGTTGGGAATGCTTTTTTTTCCTTTTTGGGTCACACCTGGTGATGCACAGGGGTTACTCCTGGCTCTGCACTTAGGAATTACCCCTGGCAGTGCTCAGAGTCTCCTGCCCCCATGCCTGGCTGTCCTCACCGGGGCCCCTTGGAGGGAAGCGGGTTGAGTTTCCCTCTCCGCCCCGACCAGGGCTCCGGCAGCCGAAGATCTCCAGAACCAGCCACCACCATGCTGAGACCACTCTTCATACGCATGAAGGTACGGGGAGAGGAACAAAGGCATGCAGGTCCCGGGACTGAGATCTCTGAGCCTGCTCGGATTGGGGCTGAGCATCCTCCAACCAGATCCTCCTTCTTCCAGTAGGCAGGGGTCACACCCACCAACTGGCCCCCTGGCGCTGTGTAATCCCATCAACGGCCAAGACCCAGAGACTATAAAACCCAGCTCCCGGAAACGCGTGGCCGCATTCGTAGCCGCGCGACACCTTATTATCTCATTCTTACTTTGGACAAAATGGCAGGCAACCAAATGTAACCTGCCCACACGACAGAGTATGGCAAACTCCCCGTGGTGTACCCAATATGCCAAATACCAGTAACAATGATAGGTCTCATTCTCCTAGCCCTGAAAGAGCCTTGAATATGGCACTTTTTAAAAAAAATCGGGGCTATAACAAAGGAGACGTTACTGGGGCCTGCTCGAGGCAATCGACGAACAACAGGATGGTTGTGATCATGATTGTGAGTGCTCAGGGGACCACATGGGATGCTGGAATCGAATCTGCGTCGGCCGTGTGCAAGGCGAACACCCTAACCCCTGTGCTATTGCTCCAACCCCTGGGAATGCTTTTATACTTCTATTTTGTCTTTAGGTACATTGAGGTCTCTTTTGAGATCTTTTCTAGACAATGTCCCCAGGAAAGTATCTTCTGGACTATGGTTCTACAGCCAGGGGAGAGTTGGGTTTACTTCTGGCCAGGAGTCCTTTAAGAAGCTAATCAGCATTTGCAAATGAAGATTAAGGACTAGGCAAACAACCCAGCCACTGATAACTGCCAAGCTGCTCTAATCTTAATGAAATCTGCAGCCTATATTTATATACATCATAATGACTCTTGCTTGCCTTCCCTGGGTGGAATTTGCTTGGATGGGTTTGGAACGACACAATTGATTGTTTTGCTGTTGCCTTTGCCCTATTTTGAAGAACTCAGCAGTCCATGCCACTCACAGTGACACCCAGCTGGACTTGGAGCCCCTGGGAAATGCATTAGAGTGAGCAACTGACCCTCCTTGAAAACGGGCAGTGTTTGTCCAGCCTCCGAGAGTTGTGGGTAGAAAACAATGACAAGGTCCCATTAGCCATCATTTTCCTCCATCCTATAGCAATTTTTCCTCCTGAGGTCCACAGGGATTTCAGGATTCTCTGAGATGAGCTCCTTGCTATTTATCTATTTATTGCACTCGTTAGGGTTCAACTTGCCATGCTGGGCACAAAGAAGTCAGAGACAAGCTGGTCAGGGCCAGGGAGCAAAGCTAGATGCAACACATACACACACACACACACACACACACACACCACATCACCACCACTACTACCAAAGAAGCCAGAGACAAGCTGGTCAGGGCCAGGGAGCAAAGCTAGATGCAACACACACACATACACACACACACACACACACACACACACCACATCACCATCACTACCACCAAAGAAGCCAGAGACAAGCTGGTCAGGGTCAGGGAGCAAAGCTAGATGCAACACACACACATACACACACACACACACATACACACACCACATCACCACCACTACCACCAAAGAAGCCAGGGACAAGCTGGTCAGGACCAGGGAGCAAAGCTAGATGCAACACACACACACACACACACACACACACACACACACACACACACCACATCACCACCACTACCACCAAAGAAGTCAGAGACAAGTTTGTCAGGGCCAGGGAGCAAAGCTAGATGCAACACACAGACACACACACACACACACACACACACACACACACACACACACACCACATCACCACCACTACCACCAAAGAAGCCAGAGACAAGCTGGTCAGGGTCAGGGAGCAAAGCTAGATGCAACACACACACACACATACACACACCACATCACCACCACTACCAAGCTGGTCATGGCCAGGGAGCAAAGCTAGATGCAACACACACACACACACACACACACACACACACACACGACCACCAGCACCACCACCCCTCCCTTCCTCTGGCAACTGCAGAGAGCCCCCTGCCGGTTACTTCAATTCAGTCCCCAAATGCATTCCTGAAAAAAATTTTTTAAAAAAGGACCAGAATCAATAGGAACCAGAGACAGAGGTGTTTGTTGAAGAACTCTGAATCTCTCAGAATGAAGCCCAGAGTTGTAGATTTAAAAAAAAAGGATGTCTGGATAGTTCTTATGCTCCTTAGAGTTTAAGGACCATGGAGGTTGCTACAGTATTGATAGGGCTTCATTTATTCACTCACCCTTAGGTGAGTTCCATTTTCAATCTGTCCTATGCCCAGGACTTTTTCCTAGGGCTCTTTCCTTCCTTCCTTCCTTCCTTCCTTCCTTCCTTCCTTCCTTCCTTCCTTCCTTCCTTCCTTCCCTCCCTCCCTCCCTCCCTCCTTCCTCTTCCTTCCTTCCTTCCTTCCTTCCTTCCTTCCTTCCTTCCTTCCTTCCTTCCTTCCTTCCTTCCTTCCTTCCTTCCGCCCTCCCGCCCTCCCGCCCTCCCTCCCTCCCTTCTCTCTCTCTCTCTCTCTCTCTCTCTCTCTCTCGCTCGCTCACTCTCCCCTCCCACCCCCCACACCCTATCTCCCCTGACTAATATGCACTAGGCCATTTCTGAGTCTTTTGGCGTAGTCTTTCATCTCTGTAGTCTGACACTTGTAGGTGTCATCGTATGAAGTCTGGCTTCTCCCCTCTCTCTCCTGGCCTATGGCCTTTTGTTTTTCTCTTTTTCTCTCCCCCACCCTAATAATTTATTTTCCTTTTGATGAGCATGTAATATAACCCACAGTCCTGCCGGTCTTTGACTGGTAGATGATGTTACAGCTCTTGCGGATTTTATTTTTATATATATTATCTCTCTACTTTTTGGAGCCAAACCTGCTGGGGAGGCCAAGGTGGTATTCAGGGCTTACTCCTGGCTCTGTGCTCAGGGATCATTCCTGGAAGCTCTCTGGGGTCCATATGGGATGCTGGGCTTTGAATCCAGACTGGCTGTGTTCCCTACCCATGATACTATTGCTCTAGTGCCTTTCCTTGGGGATTTTGTGAAGTCAGGAGCCTTGTTCATCTCATTCCCTGTTGGATCCCAGAGAACTTAGCCAAGGACCTGGCATATAGCAAACACTAAATCAATGACCCTTAGCTTCATGCACAAAAATGGATATCATAGGGAGATGGCAGGTTAAGGACCATCAAGTCATACCTGCTGTGTGGAGCAAACAGTCTTGGGTTCCTAGTTAAACTGGGCAAAGAGAGAGGTACTGTGGCTCACTGTGAAATTTAGGGCTTTCTGCCATGTGGCCCTCCATTCGTGCTTTTGGTCCCCTGTCTCATTACAGAGTGGTACCCTGTGAGTTCACAAGTGGGTGCATGATGCATTTGGTGGCTAGGAACAGCCTCTTTGGCCTCCCCAGAAGAGAAACGAAAAGATGGGGAACCAAGACAGATGGTCAAAATGGCCTGTTTAATGCAGAGCTGTTAACATACAGAACATCTGAGGGGATCCAAGATATAGGACTGCATGTAGGTGTGATTGATCACTTACAGAGGTAAAGCATTTGGCAGAGGCAATTCTCTTGGAGGGATGAACTCAAGAAGACACTCTGTCTCCCAGAGACATCTATGTTGCTTTTCTCTTTTCCTTTAGTTGTAGATATTAAACAATTAAGTTTACTTCTTGTTGATAGTTGCAGTTATTTGGGTAAACACAGTAAGAGATATAGATCCCAAACTTTAGTTCTCTGGGCTCTGAGAACAAGCAAGGCCTTTACCATAAATCCTAGACTAAGTCCTCAAGCCAGGTCAGTTTATCCTTCCCCATGGGGGTCCTGTCTCTTATGTCATAACAGCTTGCATCAAGACTAAGCTTTTATGCTTTCTAGACTGTCCCGTTTTGATGCCAGAGTAGCTTTGCTGCTCACCCCAGGTCCATACAAGGCCCACAGTGGAAACTCTGTTTGTAGGGTGTTAGGAACTACAGCAACAGAAGCCTGAGTCAAGTAATTATGACAGATGCCCAGGAGTAGATGTATTTCAGAGTCAATCAACTCCCAAATATTAGGTGCATAACATTAATGGTCTTTTGGTGTTTTAGCAAAGAGCATTATTGTATAGCATTGTAGCAGTGTCCTCCCATTGTTCATCAGTTTACTCGAGCGGGCCCAGTAACGTCTCCATTGTGAGACTTGTTGTTACTGTGTTTGGCATATCGAATATGCCACGGGGAGCTTGCCAGGCTTTTCCGTGAGAGTCAGATACTCTCAGTAGTTTGCTGGGCTCTCTGAGAGGGGCAGAGGAATTGAACCTGGGCCGACTGGGTCGGTCGCATTACTCTATAGTAAAATATAAAAAGGGGAAACAGAAAAATAAGTAATTCACTACAAAGTCCAGGATCTCCAGAAGTTTTGACTTATAAGTAACCATGACTGACATTGGAGAATGTAACAATGACAGGTAAAGTACAAAGGAAAGTTTAAAGATAAACTCAGGGGATTAGGGGAGCTCATAAGAGTACTATAAGATTTTCAGGGGGCGGGGGGAAGGAAAAGGGAAAATTCATTGATGACGCCTAAATCACCTAGGGTCAGTATCCAGCAGCACCCTGTATCAAGGATACCCTGTGCTCTACTTAGTACTTAGCATCCTCCATTTCAGAAACACATCTTCACTTTTCCTGTTTTAAGGCCTTTCCTAAACCATTCCCTCCTGTCGATTAAAGGGTCATGATTCTTTTCCTTTTGCAAATGCTCTTACTAAAAAGCTCAATCAATGCATGCAGAAATATTTCGTGAACGATTCCTAGTGTCTGGAAATGGGGCTTAAAAGCCGACAAAGTCACCAGTCCCTCTCTGTGTGACCTCAGAAAGTCACTCCCTACCCCTCCACCCCCGACTGGGTCTCCACAGACTCATCTCACACCTCCCAAGGTGCTGGCAAGGTCTCTGCAGGCTGTCTGGCTCTGAAAGTGCTTCAGTGCTCAGAGTGAGGCCCTGCATGATGCTAAGAGAGGGAGGGAAGGAAGATCTGGGTTAGACTTTTGATGACTCCTCCAACCCTGCCACAGAGGAAAACTCCAGCCTGTCAACTTGAGCTCTGCCTTCATTCACCTCAGTGTCTCGTGGACAGTCGGGCCACTTTTTAACATGGGGCAGAAATCAATGCAACCAATTTCTGGAAAACAAACAAACAGCCCCTGTGTCATGTTGAGGGTGATAATAGATTAGTAGCACCCCTCAAACCAAGGGAGCCATTCAATATCACATTCCCCTGAGAACCTATAAGAAAAGAGCTTCTGACAGCAGGGCTAACCCTACCCCCAAGTCACAGCCTGAGGTCTAATCTCTCCTGGAAGAATTTGTCTGAATGTGTTTCTTTGTTTAGTTTTGGGCTTTGGGGGGGGGGGGGGTCACACTTGGTGGTGTTCAGGGGCTACCCCTTGGCCTATGCTCAGGGGTCAGGGATCACTCCGGGTGAGTCTTGGGAAAAACAGAGGTGGTGGCAGAGTTCCCACTGGAATCCACTGCTTGGAATGCAAGAATCTTTATTCCCTAGTTTTGTGAGGACTGTTCATATTATTTCCCAACAAGATTCAACTGGTTGACATTCTCACCACATCCACACCAGCACCGGCTGCCATTATTCTTTTTGAGGTGTGCTAGTGTCTCTGGAGTGAAATTCAATCTTGAATAACTTGGTATAAAAAAATGTCAATTTAAAAAAAAAAGAGGGACTGGAGCGATAGCACAGTGGGTAGGGCGCTTGCCTCGCACACGGCCAACCTGAGTTCAATTCCTAGCATCCCATATGGTCCCCCGAGCACCACCAGGAGTAATTCTTGAGAGCATGAGCCAGGAGTAACCCCTATGCATCGCTGGGTGTGACCTAAAAAGAAAAAAAAAAGGTGCGCACAGCCCTCCCCCTGGTTAATGCACAAAAAAGCAAAATAAAATAAAATTAAATTAAAATTAAAAAAGAATTTTTTGGGATGGGCCACATCCTGCTGTGCTCAGGGCTTACTCCTGGCTTACTCCTTGTACTTTCTCGCTAGTCTTCTGTCTGAACGTGAAACACAGAAGAGAATTGTTTTGTCACATGAACCCCTCAAGCAGGATCTAGCTTGGGTCTTCGTAGAGGAAAAGATGGCATCAGAATAAATGATACTTCCATTCACATCCTTTCAAGAGTCACCTGAGCTAAGTGAGGAACAGCTTCTAAAGACCTTCCTCCCCTTCAAAGCAATCAATAATTTATAAAGAGTTTTTCAGGGAGGCAGACCTGGGTTTCAATTCCGAGTCCTCTTTTGATTGGCTCCAAGATCAGATCATTAAGCTTTCTGGGAAAGGTGACGTTGGACTGATCACCACACAGCCCATAGAAAGGTGCCCAGTCACAAGTAGGGGTCCTTGTGAACAGTCAATGAAGCCAACAGCCTGTTGCCTTTGTCTATTTTTCTGAGCCTCTCTGGTCCTCTCTGCATTGGCGGTTCTTTTGACCAGTTTCTGCATGTGCAAACCCACATCTCTCCACATTACTCCAGATGTGAGAGGGGAAAGGTAGGATGCTCAGTTATGTCCCACTTGCAGATGATCCTTCCAGCCTTCTTCCTTGCTCTCCTCCCCTTAGAGAACTCTCTGACTTAGAGCTTATAAAGACCTACAAGGTGACTGCATCTCAACTTTCCACCCCAAAGAGTTTTCTTGAGGATCCGTGCAGTGTTTTTTTTCTTTCTCTGATCTTATTCCTGAGAAACATTGCTAGTACCTAAGAACCATTTCAAAGTATAGAAATGATCCCTGAATGTATATAGAGGCAGGAGGATGTGATGGGAGGGAACCTGGGGACACTGGTACTGGGAAATGTACACTGGTGGAGGGATGGGTGTTGGAACTCTGTTTGACTGAAGTCCAATGATGAACAGATTTGTAAGAGTCTATCTCACAATGATTCAGTAAAAAAGTTAAAAAATAAAATTAAATATTGCTTAAACAAACCAGAACTGTTTTGACTTCTTATGGTTGAAAGGAGATGTTAGTGGTGCCCGCTCGAGCAAATTGATGAGTAACGGGATGTCAAGTGATCAAGTGATCAAGTGATGGTTGAAAGGCTAGATACAGCACACTTAAAAGTGGGGGCACAGTGACTGCTGATGGCTTATCTTTGAAATCAAGAGGGACACGAGGCTTCATGGATAACAGAGATCTAATATGTTTACCCCAGAACCTCATAGGGAAGAAATGACTTTACATCCTCTATGCACTCAAATATTCAGTGGAAATTTAGGGAAACATCAATGAGACATGAGACATTAAGAGAAAGAACTGGAAAGGAAGTTGGAAATCTTCGATTCAGCCAAGTTCAGATCACAAATGCTAATGGCAGGTTAAAATATCCCCCATTGGGAGCCACTATAAAACCGAAGACATCTCTTTTGCCTTCAAGGAACTCAAAGTCTGGGTGAAGAGATGGATTAAAAAATGAGGAGTAATGATATATTTAAGATATTAACCATTTTATCTGTCATAGTAGTACAAATATTTTGTCAGCTTCCAATTAGCTTTTATTTTGTTTATGTGGATTTTGACATGGAGAAACTTTTAATTTGTATGTTGTCAAAAATATCAATCATTTTCTTTTAGCCTCTTTGGGTTATTCTTGTATATATTAAACTCTGATTATTTCTGTTAGTGAGGTTTTTACTTAATTTTTTTGCTAACTGGCAAAAAAATGTTTTGTTTTTATTCACCGAGACTCTTTTGAATTGGTAATAAGATTTTCCTTCCCATTTTACAAAGGAAATCATTATAAAATCAAACAAAATACATCAGAATTGAACAAAGAACCTGAGTATATCCAGGAAGAGTGTGAAACTATACTTGAAATTTTCTGCTTAAGAAAGCAAGGGGAAAAAAGCAAGAAAGCAAGAAGAGGGGATAGGACAGCAGGTAGGACATTTTACATGTGGCCAATCTAAGTATAATACCTTGTATCCCATATGGTACCCAGAGCACTAACAGGAGTGATCTCTGAGCTCAGGGACAGGAATAAGTCCTGAGCTTACTTTGAGGTGTGATCCAAAACCGAACATATCAACCAACCAACAGCAACAAAATTAAGGAAAGAGTTGGAGAGAGAGTACAGTGGGTGGGGCACTTGTCTTGCATGTGGCAAACTCTGGTTCCTTGAGCAGGAAACATTCCTGAGTGCAGAGCCAGGAGTAAGTCTTAAAACAAAAATGTGGCCCCCAAACAAAGCTGAAAATGATTTTAAAAAAATAGCAAAGGAAAGTACATTATTATATTATTTCCATTAGGAATTATTTTCACAAAAAATCTCAGCTAAACTATAAATCTACATCTTCCTATTTGGAAATTAATTTCCAGAGATAAATGTTGTTTCTTAGTTGTGTTAATAAACCAAATCAGATTGCAAAAATGAGAACTATGTGAGGAGAGGCAGTTTTTGGGTCCACCCTACCCCTGAAGAGTGTCTGAAGCAAGGCTCTCATGAAAATGAGCTTGTGAAACAGATTCGATGCACATTTATTGAACTTGTTGGAATATATGTATATCTCATTTATCAGGGCAACAATTGTGCAGTGCTGTTTTTTCTTTTTTTAAAGTTCCCATTTTATTTATTTATTTAGACTTTTTTGGGCCACATCTGGCAATGCTCAGGGGTTTTTCCTGGCTCTTCACTTAGGAATTACTCCTGGTGGTACTCGAGGGAGTATATGGGATGCCAGGTTGTCCACGTGTAAGTCAAACACCCTACAAATACCTGTACTATTGCTCCAGCTCCAGAAGTTTCCATTTTAAAGATGAGAAAACTAAGACTTGGAGATGGTAAAATATTTCCCCTAAGATTGATGATCTGCTCATTGGAAATCAACCCAAGCCTTTCACTATAGATGAAATCAACCCTCCAAAAAGTTCTTTACGAGAAGTCTGAGAGTCACTCAGCTGAGGGGCAATATTTTCCCTTCAGGAGGAAGCAGATGAGACTGTTAAAATGAAATAAAATGAACACCAGACTTGAGACACCCAAGCAAACAGAGCCATTAAAACCATGAAGGCAAAATGAATTTTGGCTTATTTCATGAACATCAGCAAAATGTAACTTAGGTTATGTCTTGTAAATGGCTCTGATAATCATAAAAGAAACTTAAGTCATCTTCCGAAAATGGTAAAACAAAACCACTTTTAACCAATCTCAGCAGTCTGGAGACTCCCATTGTAATAACCAATCACTGTGAAAGTTAAACAGCTTCCTCCTTTCACTTTATAAACCAGCCTGCGATGCCTAATCTTTGTGTTTCATATCTCTTTAGGGTTTGCAGATACCCACTGTGAAAACAGCTGCTTCTACAATAAACTCTTACCAAATATTCCCTTAATCATCTGATTGAAATCAGTACCATTTTAATTGTTTTAAATTTTGAAGTATATATTTTTTAATAACTCAGTTCATTTAAATTTTATTTTTTTAAATTTTTTATTTTTTATAGAATCACAGTGAGATACACAGTCACAAAGTTGTTCATGATTGGGTTTCAGTCATATAATATTTCAACACCCATCCCTTTACCAGTGTACATTTCCTATCACAGTGTCCCCATTTCCCTCCGGAAACCCCCTGACCCCTGCCTCTATGGCAGACACTTTTCTTCTATCTTCTCTCTTTCTCACACATACTCTCACTCCTCTCTCTCTCTCTCTCCCTCTCTATCTTTCTCCCTGGCACTATGTCTTGTAATACAGAAACTGAAAGATTATCATGTATATTCTTTTACCTACATTCAATGTTCAGTTCTTGTCTAGTGAAATTATTTCTAACTATTATTGTCATACTGGTTCCTTCTCTTTCCTAACTACCTTTTGCCCCACACACCTGTAAATCAGTACCATTTTTTAAAAATTTTATTTATTTATTTGCTCGAGCGGGCCCAGTAACGTCTCCATTGGAGACTTTTGTTGTTACTGTGTCTGGCATATCGAATACTCTCGGTAGCTTGCCGGGCTCTCCGAGAGGGGCGGAGGAATCGAACTCGGGTCGGCCATGTTGGCCGCGTGTAAGGCGAACGCCCTACCCGCTGTACTATCGCTCCAGCAAGTTGGGAATTGGATGGATGCAAGACAGGTCAAGGAAAGCAGTGGAATGAGTGCGAAAGACTCGGAACTTGGGCCAGTGCAAACAATATGTTGGGAAGGAGAGGCTACCAAGGGTCATGACTGCGAATCTATGGAAGGGTTACTCCCTGCTGGAAGGGAGCTTTTTCTGCTCCGAAGATGGTAAAAGCAAGGACTGTGGGAAGCTCTTTCTCCTGTGGAACATAGGGCAGATGGTGGTGTGGTTGGGAAGTCTGGAACTGGACGAATCGACTTCACGATGGCAATGATATTCTGACTTGTAAGGACATGAGAGACTGGACGGGAAGGTTGCTCCATAGCTCTGAGCAGAAACTGCAAAGATTCTCCTCAGGAGCCTGAATAATCCAAGAAAAATGCTTTGAGATGTTATTAGGAGAAAATTCAAGCAATAGGATTTGCAAGGACTCTTTCATTATATGAAAAGCAAACCATAGTCAAAGAGGGAAATCTCAGACACTCAAGAGGCATGAAGTTCAGAGGCCTGGCATTCCAGCATGGCCTCTGAAGAAAAAACACACTATTTGACCGTTACAATGATGGTTATTACCATGGGAATTTCTGAAAATTTGGAGATTTGTCCTAGGAATGTGGTTTGAAGTGATCTTCTTGTATCATTTTAGAAAGATGACTGTTTTTTGATCATTAGAGGCATCTATAAGAAATAATCTAAGTTTCACCTTTGTTTAGAAAATAGGCTACATCTACTTTGGTTCTAGAGTCAACTAAAATAATCGATTAGTATAAGCGTATAATAAATTACTAGGTATGGCAGGTCTCCATAGATTTTTTTCTATACTCATCCTTAGGAAGTTACCTAAATAATAAGATTTATATGCAAAAAAAGGGAAGGAGCATGCAAAAGAGATAAGAAAGAGACGTATCAACGCTGGAGAGAAGAAAACTGGATTCCCAAGATAATTATGAAGGGCTCTGAGATTAAGCAAAATGACAATAATTCCAGGAAAGGTGTCTTTGAGCAGATGAAACTGATAAGCACCCAGGGTATTGGAGTGTCCCAAAGGGAAGCTTACACTTAGGTATAAATTTGGAGGTTTTTCCTAGGAACACAGGAAATTGTTCAATTGGATGTAAAACAAGTTGTAACTCCAGACTAGGGGGTTAGGGGCATGGAATAAGATAGGAAACGAAGCCAGAGTATACTCCATGACTCCGTGAATATTATTAATAATCACAACAATCACATCCTAGAGTAAATTCTCATCTTTTTGTGGTTATATTTGAGCAACACCCAGCAGTGATCAGGGCTTACTCCTGACTCTGTGCTCAGGGATCACTCCTGGTGTTGCTCAAAGGACCATATGTGGTTCTGGAGATCAAACTGGGATCTGCTAAATGCAAGACAAGTTCTTTGACCCCTGTACAAGCTCTCTATCCCCCAAATTCTTTTTTTCCTTTTTGGGTTACACCTGGTGATGCACAGGTGTTACTCCTGACTCTGCACTCAGGAGTTACTCCTGGCGGTGCTCAGGGGACCATATGGGATGCTGGGAATTGAACCTGGGTTGGCCGCGTGCAAGGCAAACGCCCTACCCGCTGTGCTATCTCTCCAGCCTCCAGCCCCCAAATTCTTATCTTCTAATAGTGCAAAGTCAACATATGACAACTCAAAAGGGAAAGTAAGATTTTTTTTATTGAATCGACTTTCGATTCGATTCACTTCAATCTAAAGAGCTATGCTTGGAGTATCACACTTCTCTCAAATGAGAGAAAGAATCCGGAGTTCTGACCTCCATTGATGGGCAAGAATCAGGGACACTATCTCGTTTGCCAAGGTGTCTAAAATCAGATGGGCTGGACACGTAATAAGATTTGGAGACAACCGCTGGACTAGAGCTGTTACCAACTGGATTCCACGGAACGTCAAAAGACCACATGGCTGCCCACCTACGAGATGCTCAGACTTCTTCGTAAAGACCCTGAACGATCGGTTTGAGGATCTTCATGTTCCTAGAATGAGTAGACACCATTAGGCTACACTACCACGTGACAGGGACGAATGGAGACGTTACTGGTGCCTGCTTGAGCAAACTGATGAATAACGGGATGTCAAATGATCAAGTTTATTGAATCACCATGACATGGGCTGGAGCGATAGCATAGCAGGTAGGGCATTTGCCTTGCATGTGGCAGACCCAGGTTCGATTCCTCTGTCCCTCTTGGAGAGCCCGGTAAACTACCGAGAGTATCTCGTCTGCATGGCAGAGCCTGGCAAGATATCTGTGGCGTGTTCGATATGCCAAAAACAGTAACAACAAATCTCACAATGGAGACGTTACTGGTGCCCGCTTGAGCAAATTGATGAACAACAGGAGGACAGTGCTACAGGACAGTGCTACGCCATGAAACGCAGTCACAAAATTTTCATGTTTGAGTTTCAGTCATACAATGATTGAACACCCATCCCTCCACCAGTGCACATTCTCCACCACCTATGTCCCCAGTATCCTTCCCCCTTTCCAACCTCCCCCCACCCCCCACCGCCTCTATGGCAGACAATTTCTCCCATACTCTCTCTCTACTTTTGGGTATTTTGGTTTGCAATATAGATACTGAGAAGCTATCATGTTTGTTCCTTTATCTACAGAAAGGAAGATTTTCAATGCAGGCATGTTATTCTAAGACACAACCGTGAAAGCACACACACACAATTAGAGCTGCTGAAAATGGTTGCCTCTACCCAGGAAGGTTTCCAGGGTGGTTTAAGTAACTTGCTCCAGATCAAGTCACCAGCAATTTTATTCAGTTAGGAGCACAGAGGGATGGGAAGTGGAAGGGGTGTGTACATAGCACGTGTCCCCTCCTTTCCTGCCTAGAAACTTGAGCAGAGTGAAAGTTCCCAGAGTTAGAAACATTAATGTTATGAAAAGTTCCAGACATTGCTGGAGCATCTCTGAGCATGTGGGTTCAACTGCTCAGACTCATCAATGTGGCTAAGAATAGCCCCTCCAGGTTCCCTCTCTGACTGAGGAAATGAGAGAGATGGGGATGGGGTTAGGGGTGGAGCAGGGGTTGCTGGGAGTCCTCATCATTCTTTTAGAGCTATTTGTCTTTTGTGTGTGTGTGTGTGTGTGTGTGTGTGTGTGTGTGTGTGTGTAATAGTCAGGTCTATCCATAGCAGAAGTTAAAATGATGCAAAAAAAAAACTAAAAATAAACAACCCAGCACTGTGTGATGGAAGGAGGCAGCTATGGTTCAGGTAATACCCCAAGAATGCTTTGTACTGCATTTGACAGGACTTGAAAAGGAAGTGTAATGTGCCATGTAACTCTTAGGGGGGAAAAGCCAAAGTCCAAGTCTGGTTTGGACATGGGGGGAGAGGGCGTGGCTCCAGTTCAGCAGATGCTCAAATTCAAAACTGTGAAGAACAAAGCAACTGTCTCCTGGGGGCTGGAGCGATAGCACAGTGGGTAGGGCGATTGCCTTGCACGCTGCCTACCAGGTTTGATTCCCAGCATCCCATAAGGTCCCTTGAGCACCACCAGGGGTAATTTATGAGTGCAGAGCCAGAAGTAACCCCTGTGCATCACCGAATGTGACCCAAAAAAGAAAAAGAAGAAGAAGAAGAAGGAGGAGGAGGAGAAGGAGGAGGAAGAGGAGGAGGAGGAGGAGGAGGAGGAGAAGAAGAAGAAGAAGAAGAAGAAGAAGAAGAAGAAGAAGAAGAAGAAGAAGAAGAACAACAACAACAACAACAACAACAACAGCAACAACAACAACAACAACAGCAAAAAAAAAAAACCAAAGCAACCGTGTCTCCTTTGAAACTCTCGTGTATCCATGACTCTTTTGAAGCCAGGTAATAATTTATCTCTATCTTACAGATGAGAAACCTGAAACTCACAGCATCATGGCGTGGCTTGGCAGGGGCTCCTGAGGGCTGAGAAGCAGAGCAAGGACCCGTAACGTCAGATTGATTCCTCTTCCCGAGGTGGGGCCTGTGATTTACGGGATTGAGACGGAGCCCGAGGATGGATTGTTGATAAAGCAAGCGAACAGCCCAAGAGGTACATTTATTTCAATCGTTATTGACTAACCTTCCACCTTCGATCAGAAGCTGACCCAGAGCTTCACCAGATGGCCATTATTTATCGCCCAATTCTTCCAGAGACACATCCCAGAGAAATGGGTGAATGAAGGTAACTTAGGAAATGACACCTTGGGCTCAGCTGCCATACTGGATTCTCCAGCGTAATTTCATTCTGTCAGTGTTTCCAATCTATTTATGGTTTTCTTTTATTTATTTATTTATTTATTTATTTATTTATTTATTGCTTTTTGGGTCACACCCGGCGGCAATGCTCTGAGGTTAATCCTGGCTCTGCACTCAGGAATTACTCCTGGCAGGGCTCAGCAGACCAGACGGAATGCTGGGAATTGACTCCGTGTCAGCCTCGTGCAAGGCAAAATGCCCTACCCACTGTGCTATTGCTCCAACCCCTATTTATGGTTTTCAAAACATCCCTGCTTCAATGGGTGGCTTAAGAAATGAAATATGGACATTCCCACCAACAGTGAAGGAGTGTCCCTTTCTCGCCACATCCACGCCAGCATCGGTTGCTTTTGTTCTTTTGAATTTGGGCCAGTCTCTGAGGTGTGAGATGGTATCTCATTGTGGTTTTGATCTGCATCTCCCTGATGATTAATGATGTAGAGCATTTTCTCATGTGCTTTTTTGCCATTCGGATTTCTTCTTTGAGAAAGTTTCTGTTCATTTCATTGCCCCATTTTTGGATGGGGTTGGATGTTTTCTTCTTGTGGAGTTTAACCAGTATTTTGTATATCCTGGATATCAACCCCTTGTCAGATGTGTATTCGGTGAATATCCTTTCCCATTCTGTAGACTGTCTTTGTATTTTGGTCACTGTTTCTTTGGAGGTGCAGAAGCTTCTTAGTTTAAGATAGTCCCATTTATCTATCTCTGTTTTCACTTGCTCGGCCAGTGGCGTGGCATCTTTGAAGATACCATTAGCTTCAATGTCATGGAGGGTTTTGCCAACTTTGTCTTCAATGTACCTTATGGTTTCTGGTCTGATGTTGAGGTCTTTAATCCATTTTGATCTTACTTTTGTACATGGTGTTAGGCAGAGTTCTGAGCCCTTCTGGAAAACAGTATGGACGATTCTCAAAAAATTAGAAATTGAGCTCCCATTTGACCCAGCAATACCACTCCTGGGAATATATCCCAGAGAGGCAAAAATGTATAGTCGAAGTGACATCTGCACTTGTTTGTTCATTGCAGCCCTCTTTACAATAGCCAGAAACTGGAAGAAACCTGAATGCCCAAGAACAGATGACTGGTTAAAGAAACTTTGGTACATCTACACAATGGAGTACTATGTAGCTCTTAGAAAAGATGAAGTCATGAAATTTACATACAAGTGGTACAATATGGAAAGTATCATGCTAAGCGAAATGAGTCAGAAAGAGAGGGATAGACATAGAAAGATTGCATTCATCTGGGGGATATAAAGTAACAAAGTATGAGATTAATACCCAAGAATAGCTGAGATCAGCACCAGGAGGATTACTCCATAACTTAGAGGCCAGCCGGGTATCCTAGAGGAAAGGGCTATTCAGATAGAGAAGGGAGCACCAAATAAAGGATGTTTGGAGGATCCTCCCAGGAGGGGAGATGCATGTCGAAAGTAGACTATGGACTGAACATGTTTGCCACTCAATGCCTCTTTTGCAGACCACAACACCCAAAAGGAGAGAGAGAACACAGGGGATTGCCCTGCCACAGAGACGGGGGGATGGGGGGATGGGGGTGGGAGGGATATTATCCATGGTGGTGGAAACTGGGCACTGGTGGAGGGATGGGTATCTGATCATTGTATAATTGAAACCAAAGCACAAAAAATTGTAAATCTACAACTTTAAAAAAAATAAAATAAAATAAAGGGGGAAAAAAAAAAAGAAATGAAATATGACTCCTGGGAATATATCCCAGAGAGGCAAAAAAAGTATAGTCGAAGTGATATCTGCACTTGTTTGTTCATTGCAGCACTCTTTACAATAGAGAGAATCTGGAAAAACCTGAGTGCCCGAGAACAGATGACTAGTTAAAGAAACTTTGGTATATTTACACACTGGAGTACTATGTAGCTGTTAGAAAAGATGAAGTCATGAAAGTTACATACAAGTGGTACTACATGGAAAGTATCATGTTAAGTGAAATGACTCAGAAAGAAAGGAATAGACATAGAAAGATTGCATTCATCTAGGGAACATAAAGTAACAAAATAGGAGACTAACACCCAAGAATGGCCGAGATTAGTACCAGCAATTTTACTCCATGGCTTGGAGGCCAGCCACACATGCTAGGGGAAAAGGGAGCTCAGATAGAGAAGGGAGCACGAAATAAAGGGTGTTGGGAGGATCCTTCCAGGATGGGAGAAGCATGCTGAAAGTAGACTATAGACCAAACATGATTGCCACTTAATGCCTCTTTTGCAAACCACAACACCCAAAAGGAGAGAGAGAACAAAAGGGAATGCCCTGCCACAGAGGCAGGGTGGGATGGGGGGATGGAGGGTGGGAGGGATACTGGGACCCGTGGTGGTGGGAAATGGGCACTGGTGGAGGGATGGGTGTTTGATCATTCTATAATTGAAACCCAAGCACAAAAATTTGTAAGTTTACAACTGTACCTCATGGTGTCTCACTAATAAAAATTTAAAAAGAAAAAAAAAATTTTAAAAAAAGAAATGAAATCTGGCTATGTCACAGTCACAGTGACCAACCTGTCCCAGATTGCCCGGCACTGTCTTGGTCGTAGTGCTGAAAGTCCTACACTGCAGGGACAGTCAGAGAGGGTACCAGGAGGGGCTATTCTTAGCCACATTGATGAATCTGAGCAGTTGAACCCACATGCTCAGAGATGCTCCAGCAATGTCTGGAACTTTCCATAACATAAATTTTCCTAACTCTGGGAACTTTTCGCTCTGCTTTAGTTTCTAGGCCAGGAAAGGAGGGGAGACGTGCTATGTACACACCCCCTCCCACTCTCGAACCCTCTGTGCTCCTAACTGAATAAAATTGCTGGCGACATGATGTGGAGCAAGTTACTTAAACCGCTTTGGAAACCTCCCTGGGACTAATAGTGCTTCTGAGGAATAATATAAAGATGAAATTGTACCATTTATCAAATGTTCGCCATGTACCGGAAATTCTACTTCCTTTCTTAACATCGTAATTATTTATTTGCTTTATTTTCTGTCTTCTTTTCAAAGGATGTAAGCTTCCTAAAGTAGGTAGAAAATTTATTTTCTTTATTACAATATTCCAGTGGAGGGAGAGAGTATGCTATTTATTTATCTAGTTTCTTTCTTTCTTTCTTTGCTTTTTTGGGTCACACACGGAAATGCTCAGGGGTTCCTCCTGGCTCTGCACTCAGGAATGACTCCTGATGGTGCTCGGGGGACCGTATGGGATGCTGGGAACCAAACCCGGGTCGGCCACGTGCAAGGCAACACCCTACCCGCTGTGCTATCGTTCCAGCCCCAACATCTAGTATCTTTCTATCTTTCTATCTATCTATCTATCTATCTATCTATCTATCTATCTATCTATATTTGCCTTTTGGGTCACACCTGGTAATGCACAGAGATTATTCCTGACTCTGCACTCAGGAACTGCTTCTGGCAGTGCTTGGGGGACTATATGGGATGCTGGGGATTGAACCAGGATGGGCTGCTTGCAAGGCAAATGCCCTACCGGTGTGCTATCACTCCAGCCTGTCTATTTATCTTTCTATCTATCCATATATTTATCATTCACCTATCCATCTGTCTGCTCATTTGTCTACGTACCAATCCATCATCCATCATCTTTATATCCACATATTTATCACTATCTAACCATACATCTATCCTTTTTTAGATGTATGTATCTCTCAATTAAACACACGTATGTTTAGATATAGTTTGCATATTTTTGTGGTGAAGAAATTCGTGCTTCTATAGCCCTCCATAAAACTCGAAGGGAGCTAGCTCGTTCCACCTATTTCACACTTTTAAAACATTGATGCTTAAAATAGAAAGAAAAAAATCAAAGCTCATGGGAATCGTGAGTTTCCATTTCCAATTAAGTGGCTCATAGGTATGAATCAGTGAACTACTCAGGACTTAAGATCAGTCTGCCCTACCGAAAGGCCACCAGGCTGAAAACTGAGGCAGGACCAATCTCCTTTCTTCAACCTCTTTCCCTCCCTGTGACAGGGCCACGATCAGCACAGAGCCCCACATGCAGCTCATGACGAGCCAGGGAAGGGCTCCTCCAACCTGGCTAGTCCAGGGAGGAGAGGTTGGTTCCAAGAGGAGGACAATGCCCATGGTATGGCTTTAATTGCTAGTGACGTGCGTGCACATCGGAAGCCAGAATTGGCACCTTCCATCAGCGCTTGTCTCTTCTCATCTGCCTGGGAGTAATCCGACTTGACACCCCATCACCACAGGACAGGGATGTCGCTGCTGCCTGGAGACACAAAAATAATAAACAGGAAAGCCTGGGCAGAGTGACAGTCAAAAAAGTATGTGTGTGACAATTGGGAGTGACTGGCATCAGTCGGGGGGGTATGCACCCCGGTGCTACTCACCCCATCCTTCAGCCCCAGTGTCCAGCTTCTGCACCAGGTTCCACAGTAAGCGTGGGAGGACTGAGCATTCTCCAGGCCATGGGTCATGCTCCTTGACCTTTATTTGTCTTGGTTTTGGGGTAACACTTGGTGGTGCTCAGGGCTTACTCCTGGCTCTGCATGCAGGATTCACTCCTGGCAGGCTCAGGGGTAGGATGTCAGGGACTGACCCTGGGTCAGCCACCTGCTCTGCTTTGACTCTGGTTTCATCTCTGACCCTTTCTAACCCCTCTCCCTTCCCTTTACACTCTGGTCCCTTTTAAGAGTTCCTGGAGTATTGCAGCTTTGTTTAAATTTCCTTTTATTATCTCTTTCCCACCTCCTCTACTCCTGCATTCATTTGCATAAGGGCTCTTACCCCTTCCCATTCTGCTTCCTTCCCCCAAATAAAATAACATCAAAAGCATACATGCACCAGTTCAGTTTCTCCAGAGACTTCAGGATATGATGCAGAGCCATCACCTCCAACTCTCCTGACAGACGTTGGCCTGAAGCCATCCATCCAGCAGACCCTCCCACTGCCTTGCAGAGGACAATGGAGTTGCTTGCCTGGCCACAAGATATTCAGAAGCAAGAGCTTCAGAAGGTATCTGCGATTAAATCAGAGAGCAAAGAAAAGAAGGTATCCTATTGCATTAGTAAGACAACTGATGGGATCATTTTATTCCACTCTGCCCCCCCCATGTCCTTTTTTTGGCACCCCAGGCAGGTGGCCTAGATATCAGTTCAGCTACCATGCAACACACAAGACACACAGACACAGACACACAAATAGACACACACACACACACACACACACACACATTCTACTATGCAGATTAGCCTGTGAAGTAAAATTACATCCCGAGGAGGGGGATTTGCAGAAGAAACCCTGGTAACTGTGAAATGTCTAGGAGGCTCAGTCATATCCCAACCCCAAGTGGTGGCCCCCTGCAGCTGTAAAGACCAGGGACAAAGTCCCTCGGAAACCAAAGTCTGACGACAAATTGCTCTCTCTTCCTTTGCATTTTTGCACTCCTAAACTTGTTTCTGCATTGGAGATAATGATCTCAAATCAAAACACAGAGTTTTCTTGTCCATCTTGATGGTAATGATTGCCACATGCCCGTCAAAGATAAATAGTTTGACTTCAATATAAATTTCTCTCTGTTGAGACTAGTCTGCCTGTCCTCACTGCATCTGAGTTGGAGGTAGGGGGAGCATTGGTCCGGATCCTCTCTGGTTCTCATTCTCTCTGTTGGCCTCTTCATCTGGGAAATTGTAAAGTTTAACTTCTGGAAAATGAAAAACAGTGTTCTTGCTTTCCAGCACACAGAGGTGATATTTAATATCATTGGCGAGTGTATACGATACAGCCTTCCAATTGGACACTGGCATTTCTCCTGTGCTCTTTGAACCAATAGTCACCCACTCTTCCTTTCTGAGCATCAAAAAGATGTGTCACATTCAGAAACTGCATCCATGGAGGCTAATAGAAGACCCCAGTCTTTCTCTTTCTTTTTTTTTTGTGAGGGAGGGTCTTCTAAGTGGTTTTCACAGGGGTTCTGAGGGTCTCTTCCAATGTTTCTTGGTGAGCTGACCTGGATAGTTCAATGCTAGGATCCAATGATAGTGCCCTGCAGTGTCAGGAACAACAAGGCCATACTGCTGTGCTTGAGGGCCTTTGGGGACACACCCAGTGATGTTCAAGGAACTATGTGGTGCCAGGTACCACACAGGTTGGGTACATGCAAGACTTGGACCTTAACCCCTTACTATCTTCCTGGCCCAGATCCCACATTTTTTGTACTATGACATGCCTGCATTTCACTCCATAATTAATGCAGATTTCATGCCAATTTTCCTTCTGCAAAGTGATAAAGTGTGACCACTACATGAAGCTTAAACACTCGCAAACACACACCTGGGATAGGTAGGGAAACCAGCAAAAGGAACAGAAGCAATCAAACAATGACAAACCCTTGGCCTTGGATTACAGAATTGAGATCGCCAGGCAGGATGGGAGAAGGTGTCGGGGAGACGCGTGAGGATGAGGTGAGCCAGAAGTGACATAAGGACAGTGAAAGAGACTCTGCACACTTTGGTGATGATGAAGATGCAGTGACTTTATACATTGAAACCATGAGCATTAACAGTATTATAACCTAAACAGCAATAAAAGGTTTTCAAGCATTGAAGATATGGAAGGAGAGATTACCATATGACCTAAACCATAGAACACCCCACTGCACCCCCCCACGCACACTCCTCAGATTGTTTCTGGGCTTCCTGGAGTACAACGGAAACTTATGATAAACAAACAAACAAAAACAACCTCTGATTGGGTCAGGCTCCTCTTCCTCAATTTCATTTCCACTTTTTCCCCATTGGTAACACTCTAATAAACTGTTTCTGTCACTGTCCTGTCCTCCCGTTGATCATTGATTTGCTCGAGTGGGCACCAGTAATGTCTCCATTGTGAGACTTGTTGTTACTGTTTTTGGCATATCAAATATGCCACGGGGAGCTTGCCAGGCTCTGCCATGTGGGCGGGATACTCTCGGTAGCTTGCTGGGATCTCCAAGAGGGATGGAGGAATCGAACCGGGGTCAGCCATATGCAAGGCAAATGCTCTACTGCTGTGCTATCGCTCCACCAAAAAAAAAGTGATTAAAAGGCAAAAAGACTCACTACTGAGGAATTTATTGGTGCTCTTACTACTACAGCGTGATCAAGTGGGAGCTTCATTCACTTCTGAGAACTGTCAGCATTTTATTCCTCCAGCTCATCCTTGGCCTTAGGAGAATGTATCTCTCTCACCTTCACCATTCTTTAAGACAGTGATATTTGCCAAGAGATTTCTGAAGCATGAGGAATCTGAGTAAAGAGTGAGAGAATTGAGCCATATTCTGCAGAACCACTGGATTCAAGACTGAGGCATCCCTTTGTAGTCAGGAACAAAACCCAGAGAAGCAATGCAAATTCCACCATGAAAAGCTGAGGAGAGGACCTGAGTCATAGTACAGTGGGAGGGCATTTGCCTTGCACATGGCCAACCTGGGTTCAATTCCTGGCATCCCATATGGTCCCCCAAGCACCACCAGGAGTAATTCCTGAGTGCAGAGCCGGGAGGAACCCCGGAGCATTGTTGGGTGTGACCCAAAAAGCACACACACACACACACACACACACACACACACACACACACACCGAGGAGAGAGAGGAGTCTGTAGAAATCTGACTGCTGATGGGGGTGAGGATTTGGAAGACAAAGGGTGAGAGGCTCTTCAGCCTGGCTATCCACTTAGTGTCTGCTGGATACACCCAACTATAAAATGTAAATTGGGGCCAGAATGATAGTACAGCGGGTAAGGCGTTTGTCTTGCATGCAGTGGACCCAAGTTTGACCCCCCCCCACCCCAGCATCCTATATGGACCCCGAGCACTGCCAGAAGTCACTCCTAGGAAGAGAGCCAGGAGTAAGCTCTGAGCACCTCCAGGTGTCACAGTCACTGTCACGGGTAGCTTGCCAGGCTTTGCCGTGTTGGTGAGATGCTCTCAGTAGCTTGCCAGGCTCTCCGAGAGGGGCGGAGGAATCGAACTCGGGTTGGCCATGTTGGCCACTTGCAAGGCAAACACCCTACTTGCTGGGCTATTGCTCCAGCCCACCTCCAGGTGTAATGCTCCCCAATAGAAATTAAAATGTAAATTTAAGTGAAGTAAAGGTAAAGGTAAAGGTAAAGGCCCTCCCGTTGATCGTCGATTTGCTCGAGCGGGCCCAGTAACGTCTCCATTGGAGACTTTGTTGTTACTGTGTCTGGCATATCGAATACTCTCGGTAGCTTGCCGGGCTCTCCGAGAGGGGCGGAGGAATCGAACTCGGGTCGGCCATGTTGGCCGCTTGTAAGGCGAACGCCCTACCACTGTGCTATTGTTCCAGCCCAAGTGAAGTAAAATTAAATAAATTAAATGGAAGTTACTTTCATATTCTCAATCACACCAGCTGCATTTCAAATGTTCAGTCGTGCTCACAATTGGTGGATGGTGTCCTGGACAGTGAAGATTCAGAACATTTCCATCAGCACAGAGAGTCCTTTCAGATAGTGATCCTCTAGAACAATGGGAAGACATTTCAAAGAAGAACAAAAATGGGTCTTCTAAGTATTGCTGTGAATTAGAAACCAGATTTTCTTTGCTCTATGAAAGATAAATGCTGAAAGCTTAATTTTTCAGTGGAGCAATAGCACAGCAGGTAGGGTGTTTGCCTTGCATGCAGCCAACCTGGGTTCGATTTCTTTGTCCTTCTTGGAGAGCCCGGCAAGCTACAGAGAGTTTCCCACCCACACGGCACAGCCTGGCAAGCTCCTCGTTGGCATATTCGATATGCCTAAAACAGTAACAACAAGTCTCACAATGGAGACGTTACTGGTGCCCGCTCAAGCAAATCGATGAACCATGAGAGGACAGTGCCACAGTGCTACAGGGATACTTTGGATAGGAGATCTCTTATGTTATGTTAAGCAGGCAGTTTGTCTCCATGTGAAGACAAAATTGGTTTCTGGGGCTGAAGAGATAGTACAGTGGGTAGGGTGCTAGCCTTGAACATGGCTGACCTGGGTTCAATCCCTGGCATCCCATATGGTTCCCCAAGTACTGCCAGGAGCAATTCCAATTGAGTGCAGAGCCAGGAGCCCTCCCCCCCCCCCCCACAAAAAAAATTGGTTCCTGTTACCAAAAGTTGGCTGGAGTGATAGCACAGTGGTAGGGCGTTCGCCTTAAAAGCGGCCAACATGGCCGACCCGAGTTCGATTCCTCCACCCCTCTCAGAGAGCCCGGCAAGCTACCGAGAGTATTTGATATGCCAAACACAGTAACAACAAAGTCTCCAATGGAGACGTTACTGGGCCCGCTCGAGCAAATCGACGATCAACGGGAGGGCCTTTACCTTTACCTTTACCAAAAGTTGCAAAGCTACTTTTGGTAACAGAGGCATCTTTAAGTAGGAGAAAGTCTATGGGCATTAGCACCTGAAAATCCTCATCACTTCTCAGAGAAATGCAAATTAAAACAACAGTGAGATATCACTTTACACCAGAATAGAAACAACTATTGCTGTTGTGGAAGTGGGGAGAAAGGACCCTCTCCACTGTTGGTGGGAATGCCCACTTGTTCAGTCTATAGCACTGTAGCACTGCCCTCCTATTGTTCATCAATTTGCTTGAACGGGCACCAGTAATGTCTCCACTGTGAGATTTGTTGTTACTGTTTTTGGCATATCAATTACGTCTTGGGTAGTTTGCCAGGCTCTGCCGTGCGGGCGGGATACTCTTGGTAGCTTGCTGGTCTCTCTGAGAGGGTCAGAGGAATTGAACCCGGTCAGCCATGTGCAAGGCAAATGCCCTACCCACTGTGCTATCACTCTGCTGTTCAGTCTATAAGGAGAACAATATGGAAATTTCTCCTAAAGGTTAAGGTCTGTGTTTCCATACTGTCATTCTTATCTATCTCAAGGACCTAGAAACATTATTTCAAAAAGGCATGTGTACTCCTGTGTTTATTGCAGCATTATTTGCAAAGGCCAGAATCTGGAAACCAATGAAGTCTCCAAAAATAGATGAGTAGATTAAGGGGTTGTGGTATATAAATACAGAAGAATACTATAGTCTTATAGGAGATGAAATCATCAATTTGTTGCAATAAGGAGGGATTTGGGAGAATCTTACACTGAGAAAAATCAATTATTAGAAGAGGGACCCAAAAGGAGAGAGAGAACAAAAAGGAATACCCTGCCGCAGAGGCAGGGTGGGATGGGGAGGATGGGGGGTGGGAGGGATACTGGGACCCGTGGTGGTGGAAAATGGGCGCTGGTGGAGGGATGGGTGTTTGATCATTGTACAATAGAAACCCAAGCACAAAAATTTGTAAATCTACAATTGTACCTCATGGTGTTTCACTAATAAAAATTAAAAAAAAAAGAAGAGGAACAAATATAGAATTTTTTTATATGTGGGATATAAAACCAAAAATAACTTATTAAGGGAATAACAAATGGTTGAAGGTAGCAGAATCTGAAAACTGGCCTCCAGGATTGAGTTTACCCAGGAGTAGGGATGAGTCAGAAGGGACCATGGGGCACTGGTGGATGGAGACTGATGCTAGTGCTGGGTGTGCAAAAACATAGTCCCAAGAAGAATTGCAAAATAAATAAACACATCACTGTCATCCCATTGTTCATCAATTTACTAAAGCGGGCACCAGTAACGTCTCCATTCGTCCCAGCCCTGAGATTTTAGCAGCCTCTTCTTACTCGTCTTTCCAAAAGATTGGAGGCTCTTTCAGGGTCAGGGGAATGAGACCTGTTATTGTTACTGTTTTTGGCATATTGAATACTCCACGGGTAGCTTGCCAGGCTCTGCCATAAATAATAACACAAAAATAAAAAAATTGGGGTCCAAATTCTAGCCTCTCCACTGATACTGGAATCAAGTTCAAGAATACTGGTGGAGAAGAGTCCACATCTCAGGGACCCTGTCTTGTTAGAAGGTTGAAAGACAAGTCAGACAGCAAACATTTTCTGAGTTCCCACTAAGTACCCATAAGTATCCCATAGCTCAGTTCTGAGAATGAAGAATCCCATGTGAAAAAAAAAAATGGCTCTTCTAGGTAAATTCTGATTCTGGTGTAGACAGAACAGAAAAT
The DNA here is from genome assembly GCF_029834395.1 of Sorex fumeus. Classification (NCBI taxonomy): domain Eukaryota; kingdom Metazoa; phylum Chordata; class Mammalia; order Eulipotyphla; family Soricidae; genus Sorex; species Sorex fumeus. The sequence goes on along the minus strand of NW_026606158.1, from coordinate 2,965,010 downwards.
AAAACAAACCAACGTATGGGGGGGGTGTGGGTAAAATATTCAAGGTCTTTTTACTTAGATATGCAGATCGGGGACAATGTCCAAGAATTTGGAAAATGGAAAGAATTTTGCCTAATTGGAATGAACCTAGCATTCTGTAGTTTGGGTCTGTCTTCTTGGGGACTATCTACCCATCTCTTAATTAGAGGTGTTTATATGTATACCCATTAAGTCAAAACACTCATTGGCACTCAATCTCCTAGACTTTTTAGGTGTTCATTGGCATAAGTGACATGAATTCAATTTTGTCAAGAGCCATCTCCAAATGAGGGTTTGCACCTGGAGACTCCTCATGTATAAAGAGGTGTTTAGATTGGCTTTGTCAAGTTGGGATTTATTTGGTCTTCCTTCTGACAGGCTTTTAACAATCTCGCCTGTGGATCAGGGCAGTCATAAAATTGGATGGTTGTTTGACAGTTTCTTTTTGAGTTTGAGGTTTGCAGCCCTACTGATTAGTATGCCTGAATGAAACCTCCACTTAAGAATCCCTTTTCTCTCACCTTGCTTTGACCAGATCATTGAACCATGCCTTTGGAAGGCTGCAGAAAGATGCTGGTTTACTGAAATAATGCAAAGATCATCAGAGACTCAGGGGCTTATAACCATCTATGCTAAACCTCCTCCCTCAACCCCGTTTCTCTCTAATTCACTGATTCATGACTCTCTCTTCCTTTCTTTATGATTTGAGTAACCAGTAAAATAAAACCACACACACCGAACAGATTCTAACTAGACAAACCCCAACGAAATATAACTGGAAATCTTTTACAAGGTACAAATCATTCACTCAATGGATTTTCTTTCCTGCAAACAGAAGTTCTACATTATCGGTAATGTGCTCAGTAAATAATTCCTATTCCTAGCTTTTCTTATAGCCCGGGTAGGTGGAAGACATAGTTCTTAAGTCACAAAGAAAATTATAAGATGACATAGCATGTTCCAATTTCTATGATGTAAGTGCTTACACCCTGGCTGATTTCACACCGCCAATTGCCAGCAATCTGCAAACAAAGTCCTTGAAATTGTAGAAGTCAACTCCTGCAACCAATAAACACTTGCTTTGGCAGAATCTAGCTAACAAGACACTGATTTGGTTCTGCTAGAATTCCTGGGAAATGTTTGCTTTTATGACAAAAGAAATGAAGTGTTGCAGGTACCAGGGAGATGCTAACCTTCCTCCTTGGAAGTTGATGTGAGTCCTGAAGTGTTGGCAGTTGTCTTACAACTATTAAACAACCCAGCAGAATTCTAATGCAGGAAAGCTGATTGAGGGCAAAAGCCATGTGGCCATTGCTTCCATACTGGGCTGCCTGTTAAGAGTTTTGTTAGGGGATAAACTAGACATCAGGTTTGTTAACTGGGTGGAAGTATCTTGCAGGTGAAGGTAGGCTCTAAGCTGAGTCAGTGAGAAAACACAAGAGAGAAGGAAGGTGCATTTCAAAGATGCTTCATCCCAGGGGGACTGAAGGACAAGCTATTGAAGTGATTGGGTTCTACACCCCCATACTCCCTCTGGTGTTTGGAGATTAAACTGTCACTGTCACTATCCTGTTGTTCATCGATTTGCTCGAGTGGGCACCAGTAACATCTTCATTGTGAGACTTGTTACTGTTTTTGGCATATCGAATACATCACGGGTAGCTTGCCAGGCTTTGCCATGTGGGAGAGATACTCTCGGTAGCTTGCTGGGCTCTCCGAGAGGGGTGGAGGAATCGAACCTGGGCCGACAAGGTTGGCTATGTGCAAGGCAAATGCCCTACCCGCTATGCTATCGCTCCAGCCCATGGAGATTAAACACTATTTAAATTTTTTTCTTTTTTTTATTGAATCACTGTGAGATAGACCCTTACAAAGCTGTTCATGATTAGGTTTCAGTAGTACAGTGTTCCAACACCTGTCCGTCCACCAGTGTAACCAGTGTACATTACCCAGCACCCATGTCCCTCCCATCACCCCCACCCCAGTCTGCCTCTACAGGCTCTCTCTCTCTTTCTCTTTCTCTCTCTCTCTCTCTCTATTTCTCTCTCTCTCGCATTGTGGTTTGCAATCCAGATTACCATAGATACTGAAAGGTTATCAGGAATATCCCTTTACCTGCTTTAATCCTCAGTTCTTGTTCTTGTCCAGCAAGATCATTCCCAGCTATTATTATTGATTGGTCTCTTCTCTATCTTACCTACCCTCTGCCTCCCACACACTTGTGGTTGATTCCAACCATTGACCAATGCTCCTAGCCCCTTAAACACTATTTCTCTTACTCAAGAATATGTTAGTAATTAGGGAAGGGGTTTGGGTCACACCCAGTGGTGCTAAGGGGCTACACCTCACTCAGTGCTCAGGGGTAGCTCATAGTGGGCACCAGGGACCAGGTGTCACCAGGATCAAACATAAGTGGGCCATCTGCAAGGTAAGTGCCTGGACCCCTGTATCATCTCTCTGTTCTACATGAACAATTTCAATGACTCCTTTCCTGAAAAATGTGAGGAACCTGGCTTTGTCATTTTCCTCTTTTTTGGGGGTGGGAGGAAGTACATGCCTGGAGGTGCATGTTCTGTACCCTGAGATCACTCCTGGTGGCCCAGGGGACTGTATGCAGTGCCGGAGATTGAACTCCAGGGAGCCGAATGCACGGCAAATGCCCTACTTGTTGTACTACCTCTCCAGCCCTCTTTATCTTGCTCCTAAGAAGAATCCACTTCTCAACCCATTGGCAATGAGTCTAATTTCTGAAATAAACAGATTCTTCCAGCTTTTTATCTCTTACAACCCTTCAGAAGCATGGTAAAGGTAAAGGTAAAGGTAAAGGTAAAGGCCCTCCCGTTGATCGTCGATTTGCTCGAGCGGGCCCAGTAACGTCTCCATTGGAGACTTTGTTGTTACTGTGTCTGGCATATCGAATACTCTCGGTAGCTTGCCGGGCTCTCCGAGAGGGGCGGAGGAATCAAACTCGGGTCGGCCATGTTGGTCGCTTGTAAGGTGAACACCCTACCGCTGTGCTATCGCTCCAGCCGAATACAAACATATTATCTTTAAGCAAATTTTATCATAGACAGTGGAACAATATGAATGCATGTGTTATCTCCATCTAGGGAAGAAGATACATAGAGAGACACACGTGGAGATTCAATTCTAGGGAGAAAGAACACTGCACGTAGTATTTCCAAATCTATAGCTCTCTGGGAACAACAATGTTCTCTTGTGCCCAACCCCCCCCCCCCCCCAGTCGAACCATTTATAAGAAATTTTCATAAGCATGGTTCCGTCACCCCATAAAAGCTCAGAGAAAAAGCAGTACCCTGTGACTGGTATATGGACGACTCATATAAGACCCAGGGAGTTTAAGTGACCGGTTCTACTCACAATACAGAATTTCTGAGGTCAAATGCCCACAATTCCCATTTCTGGTTGCCTCCCAAGTTCCTTTTTTCCTTGTCTCATCTCTGTGCCTGAACAAACACTCTGATTTCATCATCAGTTGCCAGATATTGGAAGCAGGAAGTGAATATTACCACATGTCTTCAAAATGGTACAGATCAGAAAACTCAGAAGAGGGGGGACAGGTTCTTTATGAAGGGAGCCACAGAGAAAACCCCCTTATTTGGGAAGAAGAAATGTGGATGAGGGGTCAGAGAGATAGTACAACCAGTAGAGCACTTGACTTGCACGCGGTAGACCCAGGTTCAATCCCCAGCATCCCATATGGTCCCCCGACCACTGCCAGGAGTAATTCCTGAGTGCAGAGACAGGAGGAACTCCTGAACATTGCCAGGTATGACCCAGAAAGCAAAAAAATATAAAGAAAGAAAGATGATCGTGAGGTAGACAGCAAGCCAGATTCAGGTTTGGATTTGCAATGACCTTTGCTGATTCCAGGATACTAACTGGGGGCGCCAAGGGTGAGAAATATGAGAGAATGGATTCTCACAAGCTCTCTGTGGCAGAGTCCAGGGGAAATGCAGGAGTTGGCCCCAAGTGCTCACTCTTGCTCCAGCTTCTGGGTCCCTAGCGCTGGCAGATGGTTTAGAGACATCAGTCTCACATCCAGGGAGACTCGATGTGAGTGTTTTGGGCTCATCTTCAGTGCAGGGATTCTAAGGAGAGCTGATTTACTGGCAGGAGAGCAATATTTCGGAGCCTAAGCAATCCAGGGTCCAGAACTGACTCATTAACTTCCTTTATTCTTCCAGCAAATATTTGCCCAGGGCTTACTCTCATCAGGGACTATGCGGAGTGTGAGGATGTGTGATAGGTGAGGCCATTGTTCATAGGTAAGGTTTTGAACCTATCCCAGACAATGGCAGCAAGGACCTGGGTCCATCACCTCCCTGTAATTGTATGCACAAAAAAAATCTGTGGAAGGAAGGAATCACTATAAAAGACAATAGAACTTTGGAAGGTCACTCAGTTCCAGTACTCAACTATGGGGCAGAGCTAGGGTTTTTAAGCTGCATCTACTGATGCCCAAATCAATATTCTCAATAAATCTCACCCTGGTTTTATGATCTATAGAAAAGGAACAATCCAATAATCTTTTTCTCCCCACTGCCAAAAAGCTTATTGTTAGTATCAACTAAAAATTGTTTTCTCAGCTGGGCTCATAACTATCTAGAGCCGATAATATTTTCTCCCATTCTCACAATATTTTCCTAGGATCTTGGAAGAGCCACGGACTGAATTCTGTATACCGAGAGGTACAGGTAATTATGGTCCCATGTGCCAAAAGAAGAGGCATATTTCCCCCTCCCTTTTAGTCCTTTTCCCTGATGGCTGAAATGCAGATAGGTGATGGGATCTTTGAAACATGAGCTGAGACCTGCACCTGGGGGTTGATGAGGTCACAAGACAGAAACAGCCTGAGTCTCTATTACCCTGGGGGGCTCTCCCTGCCTCGAATTTGCTACTGGCAAACTGATGTGGGAAAGAAATGAACTTGAACTTGTTGAATCATTGTTATTTTAGATTTTTGGGTTTTTTTTAGTTTATGGTCCACACCTAATGATGCTCAGGGGTAGCTCCTGGCTCTGCACTCAGGGATTGCTCATCATCGTGCTCAGGGGACCATATGGGATACCAGGGATCGAACCTGGGTCAGCTGTGTTCAAAGCATACCCCCCACCTGCTCTATTTTCTCCAGCCCCTATTTTGGATTTTTGCTACACACACTGAGCCTATATTCTTTCTCTTTTTTTTATTGAATCACTGTGAGGTAGTTACAAGCTTTCATGTTTGGGTTACAATCACACAATGATCAAACACCCATCCCTCCACCAGTGCACATTCCCCATCACCAATATTCCCGGTATACCCCCCCTTACCCACCCTGCCTTTGCCTCCATGGCAGATATGATTTCCCATAATCTTTCTCTACTTTTGGGCATTCTGGTTTGCAATACAGACCCCGAGAGGTTATCATGTTTGGTCCTTTATCTGGTTTCTGCACACATCTCCCATCCCAACCAATTCCTCCAGCCATCTTTTTCTTAGTGATCCCTTCTCTATTCCAGCCATCTTCTCCCCTTTGCTCAGGGGGCAGGCTTCCAGCTATGGAGCAATCTACCTGTCCCATGTATTTACTGCCCTTAGGTGTCAGCCTCATGTTGAACCTATATTCTTATAAAAATATTATCTGTGGGTGATATTTAGAAGATAGCAGAAAATGTGGAAGCGCAGAATAATTCTTTTCAGCCAGGATATTGCAAGAGGGTCACAGATAAAAATCATGTGAATGGGGCCTGGAGCAATAATAGTACATCAGATACTGTGTCCTGCTGTATGTGGCTGACGTAGGTTTGATCCCTGGCATCCCGTACAGTCCTCTGAGCACCACCAGAAGTGGTTGCTGAGTGCAGATCCAGGAGTAACCCTTTAGCATCGCCAGGTGTGGCCCTAAAATGTAATAAAACAAAACGAAAATCATGTAAATGGGAGACAAGGCATAGATCAGGATTAGGAGGTCAACCTTTAGCACAAGAAAGCCAAAGGATGTAAACAAGTTCTGTAGGGGACCAGAGACAGTAAAAAGTTAAGAAACATTGGTATAGATCAAAGAAGTAGAATGAAAGGATTTCTTATAGGACAATTAGCTTTGTGCAGAATCTTCACATTTTATCAGTTATTTGCTATGTAACTTTAGGCATTTCAGCCTTTCTCTCTGAACCTCACTGAAGCCAAAACTGTAGAATGATCAGTAATAGCATCCCTTCCAGCCTCGGACTGTGAATCAAGTATTGTTACTTATTAAGCTCTTAATTATTTCAGATACTGGTCAATGTGCTGGGGCTATAAAGATGAACTGTGGCAGAGAAATGGTATAGCAAGTAGGGTGTCTTGCACACAGCTGACTGGGGTTCAGTCTGTGACATCCCATTTGGTCCCCTGAATCTGCCAGGAGTGCTTCCCGAGAACAGAGCAAAGAGTAACCCTTGAGCATCACTGGCTATGGCCCAAAAACAAACCAGCCAAGAAAAGGTCAGTAAAATATCCTTGTATTGGTTCAGGAAGCCTCTAGTCTAGAGAACAGCATCATGTGAAAAAGCAATTACACAGAACGGAAGTTTCAATTTGGCAGACACATGTGAACATGTAGTACTGACATTAAGAAAAGAGTTCTGGGATGGAGCAATAGATCAATGGGCTGAGGCACATACCTTAAATATGCAGGCTACCATGTTTAATTTTTGACTCTGCATGTCCCCTCTCTTAGCAACGCCAGGGGTGTCCCTGATGACACGTAGCACTGCCAGGTACCACTACCACCACATCTCAGCATCTGAGCATTGTACCTTCTGGCACGATTGAGTCTGTATCTCTGGGAGGGGCATCCAGGCTCCCTAATCATTGTTTTGTATGATCCCGCCCTCCCTCATAAGAAAAGAGTTCCTCTGATCTTCTTAGGAAATCTAGGATAAGTTAACAAATGTGGTGATAAAGCAAAAACTGAAAATGATTGAAATATGTTCTCTAGATTGAGTAAGAAAATGGGTTAGAAAAAGGGCGTTCCAGATTAATTTTTTTTATAAAAAATAATGTTATCAAAGACATGGAGGAATGAATCCCTTTGGAATTTTAGAGGAAGAAAACACAACCAAGAAGGCTATGGTGTTAGGAAAGGTAATTCAAGATGTTTACAGAATGTTACAGAAGCTAATTCAAGGTAATGGTACCATTCCAGAAGATGATTCAAGAGGGCTGCACTGTTGTTATGGTGGTACAGGAGACAATTCAAGATGGTTACAGAGTTAGAGGAGACCATTAAAGATGGCTGTGCTATTGGAGGGGGGTTGGGTTTGTCCAATGCCCACCCATACAGAGGCGTAGGCAGTCGCTTGCTCCCACAATTCAAAATTACCACGACCCTGGCCGAACCCCACCATCTCACAACAGACCTCACCAAGATATTAACCTACTGAAAATTCAAGTATGCAGATTTTGTAACTGAAATCTTCAGGCTTTCTTGGGGTCGGGATGGCCTGCCTCCCCCTGGAACCCTGTACTTCTGGAAGCCCAGCAGTTAGGTCTACACCCCAAAGCTGTCACCAAATCAAAAACTTGCTACTCTAGCTGTACATTCCTGATAAAAATACTGAACTCCGTGTATAAACACGATGACCTCTTAGGACCTGTATTACAAACTATAATGCATAAAAGGAGAGAGAAGAGATAGAGAGGGAGAGAGAGAGGGAGAGAGAGAAAGAGAGAGAAGAAAAGGTGCCATAGAGGGAGGCTTGGAGGAGATGGTGGTAGAAGGGAAACTGGGGACATTGGTGGTGGGAAATGTACACTAGTGGAGGGATGGATGTTGGAACATTGTATGATTGAAACCCAATCATGAACAGCTTTGTGATGGTCTATCTCAAGGTGATGCAATTTAAAAAAATAAAAAGAGCAAAACAAACTACCAGAAAGAAAGAAAAAAAGAAAGAAAGAAAGAAAGGAAGGAAGGAAGGAAGGAAGAAAGAAAGAAAGAAAGAAAGAAAGAAAGAAAGAAAGAGGAAGAAAGAAAAGATGGCTGTGCCATTAGAGAGATGACTTGAGATGGTTACAGTGCTCTAGTACTGGAGAGGTTGATAGGATCTGAGGTTGAACATTCGAACAGAGTACATTCCAGGGGGAAACACTAAATAGAAGTTATAATCATTATCCAAGAGATGATGAGGGCTGTCAAGAAGTTTGAGCGAGGAAGCTGAACCATCGTTTTCCACAGAAGAGAAAAGTAATGGCCCCCCAAACATGAAAGAATTTAATGTGTCTAAAACCTTAGTTGAGACACGAGTTGAGGGATGATCGCAATAGCTAAGCAAGGTGCTTTGCTGACAGTTGCTTAACAAGAAGGTGAATTCAAGAGTATTTGTGAATGAAATTTGACTAGTTGACAGTTGTTATCAATATCTGGATGGGTGGCTAAGGAGACAGGAATGTCTCATTTAGATTTCTGACAGGGCAGTCCTGAAGAGATAATGATGGCATTAGCTGAGGCAGATGATATAGAAATGTGAGCAGAGAACTATGCTTTGAAGAACGAAACAAGTTGAGATTGGATACACAGATGGAAGGAACTATGGGGTACTCACATGGGTCTGTCTGGTGACAACAGTCTTCATTAAACAGTCTTTATATAGATACACTGTACCATTCTATGTGTTTTATATGTAAAGTGAAACTTTTAACACTCATAGTGATGTACATAGGTACCATGACTACCTCCATGAGCAGAGAATGAATCAGAGCCATATAGAGCTCAAGCTTCCAGCCCAATGTTATATATTAAGTGAAAGTTCTAGGACTTGAGTTGTGCCAGATAGACTCCAAAAATGTGCTGAGATACAAGCACACACAATATGGTCATGGGAGCCCCAAAGTAGATCCAAATTTTCGAAGAACTGTGAGTGGAGGAAAAAAGGTCCTTGATAGGCTGAAGAATGGTTAGATTAAATGAAATCTTTGTAGGTAGGAAATTAGAAGAGGGCTGAGTGAACTCTGGAAATTTTCAATATTTAAAAATGGGATCCATAGATCATCAGAGAGATAACAAAGACGCAGGGATAGGTGTAGGCTATAACACACAGGTGATGCAATTAATACTGTGACATAATATTGAGTGCTTATTAAATAACACAGCTGGTGCTATGTATTTTAGTCCTTGTCTTTGCAGGTATTCATGGGGGTGGAACAGACCAACAGACACACATCCTCTGCAGGATAATGTATGTGGTTATAAAAGTATACCTCCAGGAAGCTGCACAAAGCTTATGAAGAGAGTTTCTAAATGACCCTAAGAAATCCTGAGGAAATTTCACATATGGGAGCTCTAGAGTAGAGACTTAAAGGGGAACCTGGAGTTTATTTGATTGATGAGGAAATAAAAGGGCATTTTTATCTTAAGGAAAATGTTATATTCTGGATCAATTAAAATTGTTTTGGTCAGCAACCTAGGTTGGCAGTAAAGCAAATAACGACTTCCTGCAATGAGAAGGTGGCCGGGGATTGGTATACGGACTCCACAGCACAGTCATAAGGGGTATGTGAATCTTTTCATCCTTTTCCTCTGCCACCTGGAGCATTTTGTCTCAATGTTTATCCAATGATCCCGAGATGGAAGTTGCACCTACGGGTATTCTACAACAAAAATGGTAGAAAACTGATGGGACATGCTAAATCTGTGCCCTTTATTGTATTTTACCAAATACTTCATGTGATCAATACAGATGCTGCTGAAAGATCCATAGAGGCAAGTATTATTATAATAATAATAATTATTATTATTATTATTACTATTGGGCAAAGTGATAGCACAGCAGGTAGGGCATTTGCCTTGCATGCGGCCGACCCAGGTTCAATTCCTCCGTCCCTCTCGGAGAGCCCGGCAAGGTACCTAGAGTATTCTGCCCGCATGGCAGAGCCTGGCAAGCTACCTGTGATGTATTTGATATACCAAAAACAGTGACAACAAGTCTCACAATGGAGATGTTAGAGGTGCCCACTCGAGCAAATTGATAAACAATGGGAGGACAGTGCTACAGTGCTATTATTATTATTATTATTAGTGGGGCATGCGATAATTCTTTCTGTGTGAGGAGATGGAGAAGGATTGTAGGGTAGGAAATAGGCATATGCTATATTGATGTAGGCTGGAGCGATAACACAGCGGTAGGGCATTTGCCTTGCACGCAGCCAACATGGCCGACCCGAGTTCGATTCCTCCGCCCCTCTCGGAGAGCCCGGCAAGCTAATGAGAGTATCTCGCCCGCACGGCAGAGCCTGGCAAGCTCCCCGTGACGTATTGGATATGCCAGACACAGTAACAACAAAGTCTCCAATGGAGACGTTACTGGGCCCGCTCGAGCAAATCGATGATCAACGGGAGGGCCTTTACTTTACTTTACTTTATGTTGATGTAGAAAAACAGTGGGTCTGAAAGGTAGGAAATCACATTGCTAATTGATATTGTGACTTATGCCAAGTAAGATAGAAACTCTGAATCTCACTTTTGTCTCATGTGAAAAATAAAACCCGTGCATGCCATATAATGATTGTGTAGGTCACAACTGAAGGTACATTAAGAAGGGTTTGGGACAAAGTGTTACATCTCTGCCTACATGTGAAGAAATCTCATAGTAATCCTTATGAGTGGGAGACTCCGGAAATGAATCACTGTCTCTTTGGGAAAATGTTCTGCAAGGTACTGAGGACCATTAACAACATGTGATGAGCTTGGAAGGCTCACTCGGGATGGGAGATGCGTGCTCAAAGTAGTCTATGGACCAAACATGTTGGCTACTTAGTACCTGTATTGCAAACTGTAACACCCAAAGGGAGAAAGAAAGTCAAAGGGAATGTGCCCACCACAGAGGAAGGGTGAGGGGTTGGGGAATGGAGTAGGGGTGGTGCGGGGGGGGGGGGGGGATACTGAGAACATTAATGGTGGAGAATGGGCACTGGTGGAGGAATGGGTACTCAATCATTGTATGATCATTGTATGACTGAAACATAATCATGAAAGTTTTAAAGTCTGTAACTGTATCTGACGATGATACATAAAAACAATAACGTGATGAGTTCAGCAGTGGCATTTTTAGCATACGCATCCAATGTAGCAGATAGAATTTTTTAAGCCTCCATACATAAAGTATGTATGATGATGATAACCTATTGAAGCCAGATTAATCTAAGGAATAACAATGCGGGAAGCACAGGGCTATTGTACTGGGAGCCCGGGTAGCTAACTAAGCTGCAATCCAGAGGAAGGAGAGATGCTTTAAATGCCCGTATCTGATGCTGACGATGGAGTTCAGTGGGAACTCCCCTTTCCACAGTCCCGTCTTCTCTCTTCATTTCCTGAATCCGGACCCCAGTCGGGAAGGTGGCAAGCTGGCATTCATTCTGCTTGCCTGCTGAGTAAAGTCAAGATGATTAATTTTCATTTGCAGAAGTCTGTATTATCTCTGCCCCGCTCCACGTGTTTGTAAGCATCATCCAGCCATTTCTCTCCCCACCCCCAACTCTTCACTGCAACATAGTGGACTGGAAGGCTCTCTGGGTTGGCAACTCAGGACCACCAAATAGCTATGTCTTCTGGAAATAAGCTTGTTTGCCCGAAGGGAATAGTCAACCAACGTTATTACTGATAGTAATAACAGCAAATAATTATTAAGCACTATGTGTTGGGTTCCTATGTGCATGATTTTACAGATGATAAAACAGATAGGGAGAGATGCAGTAATCTGTCTAATTAAAGTCTTGTAGTTAATGACCTGTGTGGTTGGGATTCAAAATCAGATTTCTCTAATTTTCTATGTACATGTTGGGGGGAGGGAGACTCCCAGTGGTGGCCAGGAGGTTCAGGGGCCTTTCCCAACGATTCTCAGAGGTGCTTGACAGTGCTTGGGGTCACCAGGTTGCATCGGAGATTCTTGGGGGACCAAGTAGTGATAGGGATCAATTAGACTGGGTCAGCTACATTCAAGGCAAGAAACTGGTCCCCTGCACTATCTTTCTGTCTCTGTTTTCCATGTTCTTGATCATTATGATGTACAGTTACCAGATCAAACACTTCCTATGTGCCAGACCCTGTGTCATGCATGCCTATAATGGGACAGCATTGTCCCTTGGTGGCAAGGGAAGTCAACAATTTTAAAAGGAAAAAAAGAAAATATCATGAAGAAGGTGGTACTTGAGTTGCCCTTAGAGAGATGATTCCTGAGTCCTGATTCTTCCCTTCCCTTGATAGAGCTCACCACTAAAGCTATCCTGGCCCCCAATTTTCATGGTTCCCTGAGGCCATGGTTGTGCCCACCCCCTCACTTCTTCCACAAATAGAATTTTTTGTATTCTTTATTTCATTCCACACATTTACCATTATAACTTATATTGTGGTATATTAGATTTACTGATTTTTCCACCTTAAAGATAGGGCCAAGTTATTCAGACATTTAATTGATAATAAAAATATTATGAACATATATTGCAATAAACTTTATAACCTGGATGGAATGGGCAAATTCCTTAAAATACACAAACTAGCAAAACAAACTGAGGAGGAAATAGAAAAATCCAAGCTGTATATTAAAAACAATTGAGTAAGTAGTTAGAAAATTGGGGGCCATGATAGCTTTAGTGGTGAGCTCTATCAAGGGCTTAAAGAAGAGATGATAACAATCCTGTAAATGTTTTAAATATACATAACAGAAAAGAAAACTATTTCAAATCTGCTCCACAACATAAACTTAAAGTGGATTATTGAATTAAGTATAAAATCTAAAACTATAAACTTTCCAGAAGATAGAGAAAAATCTTTATGATCTTGAGACAGGCAAAGACTTCATTAAGAGAATATAAATTCCATAAAGGAAAAACATCAGAAATTAATCTTCCACTCTTCAAAAGTTATTATTAAGAAAATGGGAATTGGAGAAATACCTCAAAGGGCTGGAGTGCATGCTTTGCATGTAAAAACCCCACAATCAATACTTGGCACCACATGGTCCCCTGAGGCCATGGTTGTGCCCACCCCCTCACTTCCCCGCCCATCCTTCCAAAAGGAAAAATAAAAATTGAACTACAATAAACTGGGCATATTTATTTTGCACACATTAATTTGAACTACAATAAACTGGGAATATTTATCTTGCACCTATCAATTTGAATTACAGTAAACTAGGAATATTTATCTTGCACACATCATAAATAAGACTGGTGTCCCAATAGAGGTCTTTTTGGTGGTGAGGTGACACAAGGTTGAAGTGGTGACAATGTAAACATATTGAGGTATGGTACGAACCCCCTGAAATCTTATAAATTATCGAGAAGTCACTGAAAATTTTTTTAAAAAGTCTGTAACTCAGAACATGCAGGTATGCACTTAACAGTCAACAAATGTTTTCACAGACGCTTCATAAAAGAAGATAAATTAAGTAATAACACACACAATAGGAAAAGTAAATTGAAGCCTTCACATAATAGAAAGAATGACTGAGGTTTCTTTTTTTTTTTAATGTGATGCAAAGAAGGAAAATAGGGAGGAAGGATGAAGAAAATGAAACAAAGTCACAGCAGACATTGATATGTATATCATCAATGCACAATCACCATCTATTTTGGTATGAAATGATAGACTCAATGTAAAAAAAAAAAGGTCTGGCAACTTATAACGTTGGTTGCCCACCTACCCACATTTCAATAATTCCCATTTTAGGTTTTTAATGAATGAAAGAAATACATATGTTCTGGGTCTTGGCCGTTGATGGGATTACATGGCGCAGGGGGCAGTTGGTGGTTGTAACGCCTACATACTGGAAGATGGGGAATCTGGGTGGAGGAGGCCCAGTCCCAATCCGAGCAGGCTTGAAGATCTATGCCCCGGGTCCCGCACACCTGGGTTCCTCTGCCGGTTTCTTCATGCGTGAGGCTCGTCCGAACATGCGGAGAGTGGTCTTAAGCATGGTTGTGGCTGGAACCGGAGGTCTTCAGCTGCTGGGGCTCTGCTCAGGATGGGGAGGGAAACTCAACCCACCCTCCTCCAAGGGGCCCTGGTGAGGACAGCCAGGCGCAGAGGTAGGAGACTGAATTGGCGGCCACGCGATATCTTATTATCTAGTTCTTACTCTGGAGAACCTGGCAGGCTACCAAAAGTATCCTACCCACATGGCAGTGTCTGGCAAACTCCCCGTGGCGTACTCAATATGCCAAAAACCAGTAACAATGATGGGTCTCATTCTCCTGACCCTGAAAGAACCTCAATGCACAATCACCATTTTAGGAATGTGGCACTTCCTAAAATCTCAGGGCTAGGATGAAGGAGACGTTAGTGGTGCCTGCTCAAGGCAATCGATGAACAACAAGATGAGAGTGATACAGTGATACATATGTTCAAGGAGACACTTGTGTAAGAATGCTTTCTACAGCTTCATAGCTGTTCAGAACCAGGGACTAATATTGTGCATCCATAAAAGAACAGATGAACCTGTTGACGTGTATTGAAGCCATCCAATATGACTCACAAAGCAAAAGGGATGGGCTAAGTACAGTGGCCTGGCAAAGTTGAGAGGCATTACTCTAAGTGAGAGGAGACTTACAAACAACAGCAACATATATATGGTATAGTTTCACTTATATGATGTGCTAGAGCTTACAAACTAACCAGGAGGAGGAGGGGTTGTGAGATCAGAACTGAAGTTCCTTTGGCAGTGAGCATAGGAGAACAGGAAAAAAAGACACAGAAGAATTCTGAAGTGATAGCAATAATTTATGGTGGGTAGGGGTTTGTCTTGTAGGTTCCTGTAGCATTATTACTCAGAAAGTTATTTCTTGGATTCTGGATTACCAAGAGCAGCTGCAGAAGTTGGACAGGAGTGAAGGAATTAGATCGGACCAAGAGTGCAGATTTGTTCCTCCTAATTTCTAAGTCACAATCTTGAAATGAACAGAGATTTAGGACCCTTGAACTGTAAGGTTTTTTTTTATAGGTAATTTTCAAAGAAATGCATTAGCACATGCTTTGGGCTGTTAGGGACAATGTGGGAAATGTGTGAGTGGCTGAAAATTGATCTGACTTTCCCTTGGTTTAATTTGAAGATCCCCAAGGTGGAGATGCCACTGCTCAATAGTTAGACAGGAGAATACTAAGTGTCAAGTTGTCAAGCAGACATTGACATGTATGTCAATGAAGCACAATCACCATCCATTTTGGTATGAAACGATTGAATCAATGTAAAGAAAGGTCTGCCAGCTTATAGCATTGTCTGTACGCCCACCCACTGATTAAAAACTTTCCTCCCAGGAGGGGAGATGCAGGTTGAAAGTAGACTATGGACTGAACATGTTTGCCACTCAATGCCTCTTTTGCAGACCACAACACCCAAAAGGAGAGAGAGAACAAAAGGGAATGCCCTGCCACAGAGGCAGGGTGGGATGGGGGATGGGGGTGGGGGGATACTGGGATCCATGGTGGTGGAAAATGGGCACTAGTGGAGGGATGGGTAATTGATCATTGTATAATCGAAACCCAAGCACAAAAAATTGTAAATCTACAACTGTACCTCATGGTGTTTCACTAATAAAAATTAAAAAAAATCAAAAAAAAATTTTCCTCATAGGTTTGTAGAGAAGTAGAGAAGTAGAAATTGTGTCCTGCCATCTTGGGGTAAGAGTTCTGGAGATGATTATTGGAGAAAGAGCCAAGATAAGGAAACAAGATAAGGAAACTTATCTTGGCTTATCCTTATCTCCAAGATAAGGAAGCTTCACCCAGAGCCTAATAGGTCTCTTCCTTGAGATTTGAGAAGAGGGGGAGTGAGGGAGCAAATCACAAGTTGTGTTTATCTTTTCCTAGATGGAATGAAAGGAAATAGAAGATTCTTTGCCTGCAGAGTGGTGTACAGGCTATGACATTATTTGAGGGGAGTATGGATAGAAAATATAAATATTCTTGAGACTTCAAAGTGTGAAGTGTAGTACATTTTAAATTGCTTTAATGGTTCTGGGTCTGTAATATCAAGAATTGTTACTTTACAATATTTCCTTCAGCATTGTTGAATTTGTTTGCAACTCTAGTTATGCACAGACTGATAACAAATCACTGTCACTGTCACTGTCCTCCCGTTGTTCATCGATTTGCTCGAGCAGGCCCAGTAACGTCTCATTGGAGACTTTGTTGTTACTGTGTTTGGCATATCGAATACATCACGGGGAGCTTGCCAGGCTCTGCCGTGCAGGCGAGATACTCTCGGTAGCTTGCCGGGCTCTCCGAGAGGGGCGGAGGAATCGAACTCGGGTTGGCCATGTTGGCTGCGTGCAAGGCAAACGCCCTACCGCTGTGCTATTACAAATTTTAACCAGCAAGAGTGTGATGGTTACTAGAAGGGGTGAGAAATTGAGTCAACACTTTTACTCTTCCCATAGTTGGGATACAGTATCTAGCTGTAGTTGGATAATCTTTATAAGATGCTGTAAACACAAGAGAGGAGTTAAAAATAAAATTTTCAATGTAAAAAGTAGATTAGAGAGTCTTTCTTGGAAAAAAAAGACACAACTAATTTTCATATTGAGTATAAAATGCCCAGTTACTGTGGAATCTAGGAAATTTAAAATAAATTTATTTTTGCTTCAGGCCACAATATACTCGTGTGATTTTCATATATAAATACATAGTTCTTTGACATTCTTTATTGGGAAATTTGAGGCTAGTGAAGATAGCATCTCCCACAGTACATTATAGAACTGAACCAGTGAACATCTAGGAAAGAGTTATTTTATGCTTACATTTTTACTATTTTTTTGTAAGAATGCTAGAGATTCAAGTTTTGCTGGCAAAAAAAGTAAACATTAACTTCAGAAAATGTGTAATTTGTATTTATATGTTTTGTTTCATGTTAATTTCACCTTAAAAGAAAATATGGAAACAAATATCATATTTTAGTTAGCAATGCATCCTGAATTATTTAGGGAGAAGTTGATGGATGTTTACAATTTACTTTGAAACGCATAAAAAATAAGGGAGACTGAGTGAATATGGGAATGAATAAATTGATAAAGATGTAAGAAGTAAATAAATTTAAATGCCAATGTTGGTAGAATGTAGGTGATGGGTATGTAGGAGTTTTCTAAAATTCCTTGGACTTTACTAGCCTCTTAGATGTTTTGATGTTGGAAAAAATTACACGGAGTAATAAAAGCCAGGCATCAAGGAGTCTGTTATAAAAATCCATTAGGCAAAACTAATCTGTAGTGAAAGGAATCAGATATTTGGACTGGAAGAAGATGGAATACTTCGGGATAATGGGAATGCTCTAGGTCTTGATTGAAAGAACTAGTTATATGGCTGTGTATATACTGTAGAACTGTAGCACTGTCATCCCATTGTTCATCGATTTGCTTGAGCGGGCACCAGTAATGTCCCCATTGTGAGACTTGTTACTGTTTTTGGCATATCGAATACACCACGGGGAGCTTGCCAGGCTCTGCCGCGGGATACTCTCAGTAGCTTGCTGAGCTCTCCGAGAGGGACAAAGGAATCAAACCCAGGTTGGCCGTGTGCAAGGCAAACATCCTACCGGCTGTGCTATCTCTCCTGTCCGTGTATATACTACTAACTTGAAATATGATGATTCATCAATTATATGTGTCATACTGAATAAATTTGATTTTAGAATTATCTCTGCTATTTAAATTTTTTTTGACTTTGGGGCCACACACTAACATATTTTGTTTGTTTTTGATGGAGAGAGTGATCACATCCAGGGGTGCTTAGGGCTTACTCCTGGCTCTGTGCTCAGGAGTCACTGAGCTCCATTGTGGAAATAGAAAGGGCAAGAAATTAAGCTCAATGGGGGTGGGGGAGAAAAGGGGTGCCAGGGAATCAAACCAGGTTTGGCTGTGTGCAAAGCAATATAGTGCCTGCCATACTATCACCCCAGTCTCAATCTCACAGTCTCCTCACCTTCCTTTTGTGACAAGGGGTGCCTGGATGGGACGATTCCTTCCACGTCTTTCCTCATCCTACAGAGACCCAAACCTTCCTCCACTCCTGATAATAATCCCTCATCAGGTTCCTCCTAGTGTAATGGGGGTTGAGGGGCTTGATAATTAATGTAGAGCATCTCATGGTAAATCTAGATTATCTACTTCCCTCTGCCCCTTTGGGAAGGGTAAGGACAGTGAATAGAAGCTAGTTTAGGTCAGCGGCATCCAAGGAGCGGGGAATACTAAGGTTCATTATCTTCTGGCTTGGGAAATTGGAAGTTGACAAGAAGAAATCTCCCAATTAGGGTTAAGACACCACTAGTAGAAAGTGAACCATCTACTCTGAAAACTTCTTTGTGTTTAGAAATAGTGTCCTTCAATCTACCCGGGACTATCTACTTTCTACAAAGGAAAAAGTCAGTCTTGAGCTAACTCCACATCAGAATAATGTGTTGAGTCAACCCAAGGGACGACAACTCAGGGACAACAGTGACCAACTCCTCTAGGATCTCTTTCAGGCTCAGGTGGGTTTTGCTTTAGGGTTTTTAACCCACAAGCAGATACCCTATTAAGTCAGTGGCTGGGTATTCTATGTCTCAGAGAGGAGAGCCCTGCAGTCATCTTAGGGTGTCCATCCCCTCTATTCTTTCACAAAATTTCAGAATGTCTGGAGTTAGGCAATGAATTAAATGTAAGGTAAGGTAAAGGTAAAGGCCCTCCCGTTGATCGTCGATTTGCTCGAGCGGGCCCAGTAACGTCTCCATTGGAGACTTTGTTGTTACTGTGTCTGGCATATCGAATACTCTCGGTAGCTTGCCGGGCTCTCCGAGAGGGGCGGAGGAATCGAACTCGGTTTGGCCATGTTGGCCGCGTGTAAGGCGAACGCCCTACCTGCTGTGCTATCGCTTCAAATTTCTTTGATAAAGGGATCATTCAGAACATACATTTAATCTGTAATCAGACTTTGTTCCATTAAAATATACCCAATTTGAAATTTGCAACCTTTTGAGCTTGGTATTTTTTAAGGTCTCTCTTTTTTTCTCAGCTTTGCTCAGTCTATGCTTACAGAATGAGCATTTGTTTTTCTGAGCATTGCCTACATATATTAACCATTGTTAGGGGACAAAATAAAGAGAAGACATATTACTGTTTCCTCAAGGAATGTGTTCGCCTGTCAGGAAGATAAAACATTTCCACCTAAAACAATTAGGAAAAAACAAAGGTGAGTACAAATGTGGCTCCAGTTGTGGAGAAGCAGAAATCAGAAGTGATGCATGCAGAATACAGCTACTAGGAACATTGTCTTGGAGGAAATATATTTGATCCAGTGCGAGGCGGATGCTGGATGTTGGGGAAGACACCCTGAAGACACATAGATTTGAATTTTGGATGTACCAGATTGGTCATTATTCTCTGTCTTTCTTTCACCCACACCTTTCATCATGGAACTCTATCACTTGATCACTTGACTTCCCGTTAATCATCGATTTGCTAGAGTGGGCACCAGTAGCGTCTCCATTTGTCCTTGTCGCATGCTAGTGTAGCCCAATGGCATCTGTTCACTCTGGGAACATGAAGAGCCTCAAACCGATCGTTCATGATCTTGATGAAGAAGTCTGACCATCTGGTAAGTGGGTGGCCACGTGGTCTTTTGACATCCCGTGGAATCCAGTCGGTAACAGCTCTAGTCCAGCGGTCGTCTTTAAATCTCATTATGTGACCAGCCCATCTGATTTTTGACACCTTGGCAAATGAGACAGCGTCCCTGATTCTTGATCGTTGACGGATGTCAGAACTCCGGATTCTTTCTCTCATTTGAGTGAAACGTGATATTCCAAGCATAGATCTTTCAATTCCTCTTTGGGAGACCCAAATATGGAACTCTATATTTTCTTCTTTTTTTTTTTTAACCCAGGGCTGGAGCGATAGCACAGAGGTAGGATGTTTGCCTTACAAGCAGCCAACATGGCTGACCCGAGTTTGATTCCTCTGCCCCTCTTGGAGAGCCCGGCAAGCTACCTAGAGTATCTCGCCCACACAGCAGAGCCTGGCAAGCTCCCTGTGAGGTATTCGATATGCCAAACACAGTAACAACAAATCTCATGATGGAATCGTTACTGGGCCTGCTCGAGCAAATTGATGAACAACGGGAAGACTGTGACTGTGACTGTGACTTTTTTTTAAATCTTGCAAGTGGTCCTCAGGCAGGTTGGGTATCCCTTCAGGCAATTACTGATCAACTGAGGCATTGATTCAATGACGTAAGGAACCGAGGAGAAGATGTAGAGTACCTTGGGTCCTCTGGTATCAGGGATTACCTGGACCATCCTAGAAGTGTTCCAGGGTCACACCCAGTGATGCTCAGAAGCCACCGCAGTGCCAGAGATTGAACTTACTTATCTAAGATCAAGGTGCCAACATATTCAGTTTCTGGTAAGTGTTTTCTTTTTTTTTTCACTGTTTGCAGATAGCTGTCTTTTTGCTCTATGCTAATATGGTCTTCCCTCCATATATCATAAGGAGTTTGGAGGTTGAGCAAGCTTTCTGGTATCTCTTGATTTGCTTTGTTTGGGCCTCCTGAACAGTGAGCTGAGATAGCAGGGGCACATTGGGAATTACTCAGTCAACTACGTCATACGTTTAATGCATTGGCTTGGTAATGCGGGGCTACTCAGGCATCATGAGTCCCTGAGTCATGGTGCTAAGGGACCTCCAGCCCACACTCATGATACTCAGTGGGTGGCCATGTGGTATGGTTCTCCAATCAGGGCTTCATGCATCCATGCATACGAAGTCCACCACACAGATCCTTATGCTTTCTTTCCAGATGTCTCTTTTTATAAAGACACCATTTATTGTTGTTTTTTGTTTGGGGACCACACATGGTCGTGCTCAGGACTTACTCCTGGTTTTGTGCTCAGGGATCACTCCTGGTAGACTCAAGGTGCCATATGGGATGACGGGGATCAAACCCGGGTCTTCCACATGCAAGGCAAACACCCTATCTTCTGTACTATCTCCTCAGTCTCATGGACGCTATCTATTGGATCAGGGTCTCACCCTTAGGACCTCATTTTATCTTAGAGTCCCATCACTAGTTATAGCCACAGTCAGGATAGAGTGGTAGTCTGTGGGGTAGGGAAGGGGTGAGCAGGATTAAGACCACAAATTTATAAATTTGAGGGAGACATTCAGTCTATAGCAGCTTCTTAAAGTTTCTTTTATGTATTTATTATTTGTTGAATTGAGGACACTGAACTATAAAGCTTCTAAGAATACTTTCTTTTCTTCTCTCATTTTTTTTCCTCACCTAGAGTCAATGTGAAAGTGATAAATGTCCTCCTCTTTTTTTTTAATAGAAAATTTATTGGATTGTGTTTCATTCAAACAACGCTCAAGCATCCATCCCTCCACCATTGCACATTTCACACCACCATTGTTCCCAGTGTCCTACCTACCACCCCTACCCTACCCCACTCTCTGCCTCTGTGGTAAGTACAGCCTTTCCCTACTCTTTTTCTAATTGGAGAGATAGCACAGCGGTAGGGCGTTTGCCTTGCACGCAGCCAACATGGCCGATCCAGGTTCGATTCCTCTGACCCTCTCGGAGAGCCCGGCAAGCTACCGAGAGTATCTTGCCTGCACGCCAGAACCTGGTAAGCTCTCCGTGACGTATTCGATATGCCAAACACAGTAACAACAAAGTCTCCAATGGAGACGTTACTGGGCCCGCTCGAGCAAATCGACGAACAACGGGAGGGTCTTTACCTTTACCTTTACCTTTTCTCTAATTTTGGGCATTGTGATTTGTGATACAGATACTAAGATGTCATCATGTTTGGTCCTTGGTCTACTTTCAGCACTTCTCTCCCAACCTGGGCGATCCCCCCAATCATCAGTTACTTAGTGACCCCCTCTCTGTCCTAAACTGCCTTTTCCCCCAGCACGAGGGATGGGCTTCCAAATGTCCTTTCCTTTTGAAATGTCCTTTCCTTTTGACCCTGTCAGTGTACTGGGAGGGCCATGGAGATACACAACATTTAAACACAAAGGAACTTAACTCTTTTGTTCAATGTGAATTTTTTTGGTTTGATTTTTGTTTTTTTTGTTTTGGGGATTCTGCATCAGCTTTAGGCATATTACAGGTACCTCAATATGTTTGCTAGATTAAAAAGAAAATGTTGAGTTAGTAAATCAAATAGAGATTCGTGCCTGCCCATAGATATTTTTCCACGAGTTCAGGAACATGAGAAAAAGAATGTGCGTCCCCAGGGACACCTACTGACTCATAGGAATTATAAAGAGGGAGGCAGAGGCGGCACTGAGCTACCCAGAGAATCAATCAGCAACTCCTACCTCCCTTCCTGCTCATCCTCACATCCCACAAGGCATGCCAGCCGCCTCCTTCCCAAACACATGCATTTCCCTCCTCCTTTCTCCAACCCAATCGTGCTTGACCTCAGTAGCTGCCTAGTTGTCCAAGTGAGAAGTCTGAGTCATTGCCTGCTTCCCTGTGGTCACTCGACAGCAATGGAGAAATCCAACTTGACCTGAATTACAACCACCGCGCTATGGTTTGCTGAGGAACACGGGCCAGGGACTGCTCTAGAATCTAAATGGTTGGTGTAGAAGACCACATCTAATCCTCAAAATAGCATGGAAGGGTGGGTAGACTTTAGCAGAGTTAATAAATAAGAGCTTGGAAAGGGTAAGAGCCTTTTTTCACCAAGGTCACAGATAAGGAGATTTGCACTTTATCTGATGCACTTCAAATCCTAACCTTTCCCTGTTGTCTGATTACATCCTGCCAAGAAGTTGCCTTTTCTTCTTTCTTCATTATCTCAATTTTGGAACCTGCCACTTCCTGCTCCTCCCATTTAACTTGGAGATCTCTCTTTGCCTGAAAATTCTTCATCTGCTCACCTCTGATCTACTGGAGAGGTGTTATATTTCCCTGCCAGTCTCCATTCTTAGTTTTGCATAGCTTCTGTCCCAGAAATACTTTTAGAAATGACTTTCTTTCTTTCTTCTTCTTCTTCTTCTTCTTTTTTTTTTTTAAGAATCAGGCATGTCATCACTCATCTAGGAGAAAGTCATCTCATGAAAATTGTAAGAGAAGAGAAAATTTCACCATATCATTCCAGGCTTTTCAGACTTTTTGTGGTGGTAGTTTGGTTTAAGGGCCACACCCAGTGGTGCTCCGGACTTACTCCTCGTGGTGCTCAGGGGAGCACCATTAAACCACTAAACCATTATATTATCTATCTAGCACACTTCAGAGTTATCTGTAAGAAAAAAATCTATGGAGCTCTTAAATCACAACGGTTCTCTTCTTCAGGAACTCCTATGCTCAAGAGTGTCAGAGCTATACCCACATCCCACTAGTTGGAGGGAACAGAATTCCAGGATATTTTCAAGGAATATTTTGGGGTGTGTGTGTGTGTGTGTGTGTGTGTCTTATTACATTCATAGGGGAGCTTGCTAAGTGGGAAATTATTAATACTGTTATTTTTATTTCAGTAATGTGATTTATAAATTCATAAAGTTATTTCTTTCTGGGCATTCAATGTTCCGAGTCTTTGAAAGGTTTTACGTCTCAGGAAATTCTCAGGGATTTCTGCCAGGCAAGGCTGACTCACAGATTCTCCCTCTTTCCAGACTCCTATGTTTTCACCAACTTCTCTAGACCTGGTGGGCACAAACCTTCTCTAGACTTCGGATCCCTCCTGAAAAGGGATCCAAATAAGCATAGCAACAAAAACGAAGAGAAGAGTGACTGTTGGCGTGGGAATGAAAACAGTTCTTGGCCTACACCCATACTTGCCCTTCCTCCAACACTGAAGCTCAACTCTTTGGTCACTGTCTTTTACAACTCATCCCTGGCCACCAAATCAACGTAAGAAAAGCCTTATAAAAATTGTCTACTCTTCCAATAAGGGGGAAAAAAAGAAGCAAGCTAAGTCTGATTCCTGGCACAGAGAGGAGAAGCAGCCTTGTTGGCGGTCAATCCTTCCAGCCCTCAAAGGATCCTGCAATGTTCCATAAAAGACAAACTAGCTACAACCTGGGCTGGAGCTATAGCGCAGTGGGTAGGGCGTTTGCCTTGCTAAGTGGCCAACATGGCCAACCTGAGTTCGATTCTCCGCCCCTCTCAGAGAGCCCAGCAAGCTACCAAGGGTATCTTGCCCACACAGCAAAGCCTGGCAAGCTCCTCGTGACGTATTAGATATGCCAAACACAGTAATAATTGTCACAATAGAGACATTACTGGACTTGCTCAAGCAAATCGATGAACAGTGGGAGGACAGTGACAGTGATGCTACAACCCAATATGAGAAGTGAAGTAGATTTTATTCTTGCGCGTAATATTTTTTTCCCGCTTTCTAGCAGAATCATCCTCGCATTGACTTATCTCATAGGCCTCTTTGGAGGAGCCAACTGTGACCCCAGTCCTTAGGGTTCACCATCAGCTTATCTGGCATTGAGTGTAGGTCCCCACCATTAACCACCAAGCCAAGCCTCGTACTGTACTCCAGAAATCCCAAGGATTCACAACTGACTCCAAGAAGGGAGAATACTTGGCCAAGTTCTGCATTGCACAATGAAGAAATATGGATTCAGACTGCTAGGTGTGAGGACCCTAGTCAGCGCAGACAGAGGGACCGAGATGAGTGAAATGAAGAAACAGAAGTTTATTGCAGAGCACTCCCGGGCGGATCCTAACAGACCCTTTGTGAGACTAGAGTAGAGCTGTACCCCAAGAGAGACTAAGCAGGTTTTAAATTTCTTGAGTGGAGGGTAGGGAAGGCTGGAGCTGTAGCACAGCAGGAAGGGTTGTTTGCCTTGCATGTGGCCGACCTGAGTTCGATTCCCAGCATCCCATATGGTCTCCCGAGCACCGCCAGGAGTAATTCCTGAGTGAAAAGCAAGGAGTAAATCCTGTGCGTCACTGGGTGTGACCCCAAAAGTAAAAAAGAGAAAAAAAATGTTCTCGAGTGGGGAAAGAACAAAGACCAATGGGAATAGTATATTTGGTAAGCATGGAATGTAACCTGGGGGCTACCAGGCTTGGCCTGGGACACAAACCCTGTCTTCAGGACCCGAAGGGGCAGGATGATATTTTTATTTTTTTAAAACTAATAATATTTATATTGGAAACTGTTTTTACACAGTATATATACAAAATCAGATTTTGTAGTCTCAATGATTCATTCAGAACATGAAATTTAAGCAATTGCAACCCAATAATTAAGGAATGCAGAAACATCACAAGTGAATATTGATAGTTTCAACATAAATGATATATAAACTGATGTCACGTAGAAAAGTACTATCTGAACACAGAAGATAATTTTTTTTACCATGAGGTACAGTTATAGATTTATAAATTTTTGTGCTTGGGTTTCAGTTATACAATGATCGAGTACCCATCCCTCCACCAGTGCCCATTGTCTACCACCACGGGTCCCAGCATCCCTCCCACCCCCCCATCCCCCCTTCCCACCCTGCCTCTGTGGCAGGGCATTCCCCCTTGTTCTCTCTCTCTTCTTTTGGGTACTGTGTTTTGCCAAGAGAGGCATTGAGTGGCAATCATGTTTGGTCTATAGACTACTTTTAGCATGCACAGAATATAATTTTAAGATAAATTGGGGCAGAGTGACCTTTGATGCAAGAAATGTGTGGCTATTTCATCAGCTGGTTGCCATTTGGTCCCAAGCAAACCTTACACAGACCTTATGTAGATACGTAGAAAGTAACAGATTCCACTATTTGCCCATCCTTGGGCTTGGATTCGGCGGGCTGAACCATCGTTACTGATTCAAGCTATTGGTCAACCAGCATAGGATTCGGTGAGCCCACATCTAATGTATTCTTGGATTCCCTCTTTCGCTATGGATTCTTGGAATTACCCTTTAATTTGCCAGACCCTGATTCCCTTAGTCATGTGTGAACGTATTAAACAATTGTACCAACGTGATCTACATCAAGGTGATGTAGTCATAAGTGCACTCACTCGATGTTCTCATCTTTATAATAAAAGGGTTGAATTGAGTGATTTCTAAGATCTCTGACGGGACCAACATTTATAATTTCAGTTCCTTACAACCTCTTTGATGCATAAAGGAAAAGATGAATCATCGCTATTCCACAAGGAAACACCATTTTCTAGTATATTCTTCTCTCCTTTCCCAGAACTAAGATTGTGACTGACTAATACCTTATCAGTTGCTCCTCATATGGAGGCATGAAAGGATGCCAAAGCTGTGCAACTTATTTCTGAGAAGAATGAAAGAATGTAGGCAATAAAAATCAATTATAAAGTCTTGCCACAGAAGGCTGCGATATGGTACAGCCAAGAAAGTATGGTTAAAAGAACTTTTCCCTTTAAACAGATATTAATCTTACATTCATTATTATATAAAAATACTGGCAATTTCAGGGGGAAAACCTCATTTCCAAAGCAGGAATATTTCCAATTTTTCAGACAAATGTGTTTTCTGAAAGTCCATCAATATTTGAACTAAAACATTCATTTATTTTTTTTAGAGGGGGCTTATTGGGCACATCCAGTATGACTCAGGAATTGTTCCTGGTTCTTGTCTTAGGGATCATTCCTGGCAGTGGTTGGAGTAGTGCTGGGAATCTAACTGGAGCTGTATGTGTGCCCTGTAATATTTCTCTGGCCCTGTACTAATATATAGTAGCACTGTCCTCCCATTGTTCATTGATTTGCTTGAGCGGGCCCAGTAACGTCTCCATTGTGAGACTTGTTGTTACTGTGTTTGGCATATCAAATACATCATGGGTAGTCTGCCAGGCTTTGCTGTGTGGACGAGATACTCTTGGTAGCTTGCTGGGCTCTCCAAGAGGGGCCGAGGAATTGAACCTGGCTTGGCTGGGCCAGCGGCTTACAAGGCAAACACCCTATCGCTGTGCTATCGCTCCAGCCCTGTACTAATATATATATACAGCGTAATTTTTTATCTTTTGTCTACTATGTAAGTAGACTTACTATGTAAGTAGACAAGTAAGTAAGTAAAGTAAAGTAAAGGCCCTCCCGTTGATCATCGATTTGCTCAAGCGGGCCCAGTAACGTCTCCATTGGAGACTTTGTTGTTACTGTGTCTGGCGTATCGAATACTCTCGGTAGCTTGCCGGGCTCTCCGAGAGGGGCGGAGGAATCGAACTCGGGTCGACCATGTTGGCTGCATGCAAGGCAGACGCCCTACCCGCTGTGCTATCGCTCCAGCATGCTGTTGATATAAACTAAAGAAAGACAACCTTCTCTGGGATCCCAAAACTCCCCTGTTTTATTCCTTTGCCATTGATAGCAGTAATGAGCTCATCTATTCACCATTTTATCTGACCTGCAGAGCCAATAATATAAACTTTTTGGCAGACAACTACAAAATGGGGAGAAGATTGATCATACAGAAAACCATGGATAATTTATATTTAAATTTCAAGTCTGATATTTACTGAAAGATATTTATTTTATTTAAAATCATAGAAAGATAATATAGATGACTGCATTTATATCAGTATCAATTAGAATTATAACATCAAAAACCTTATTTCTTTTTATAATACGTCTCAATATTTATATTTTTGCTGTAATGAGATTAAATATGATTTATTATTTTTGGAAATCATAGTTTATCACAGTGTGATATAACAATTTGAAGATCTGGCTCAAAATTCAGTTAATTTGGATACTTTGTTTTAATGATCATCATAACAGAAAATCATGAAACCAAATCATCCAGAATCCAAACAGAAGCATTGTGTCATTGGCTGGAATGACAAAACCAAGATAATCATTTTTCAATTATGCAAAGGTTTTAATTCAACTCTGATTAGTATAATTTCATATGGATCATCACATTTTTTGTAAACAAGATAAAATAGGAGTTTTTGCAGTGCTGGTTGCATGTGTATCTATGAATACCTATTGCATCATGTGATATTTAATTGCATAGAATATATACATGAAGTGCATGTAAAATGTATTTGTAGTCTATTTAATAATATATTAAGTATCATATGTGTTCTCTACATGATAATCTTCATAGAATTAATGTTTTTGGAAGAGTTATAAATTCACAGAAAATGGAATAGAATATAGAGTTCCCATATACCTTTGTTCCTTACACATGTACAGACCATGTTATTAACAAACTCGAATACTGTATTTGTTCTCATCAATAAGATTGTATTCAAATTTCTATGTTTTCTTCTAAAAGTTTTATAGTTTGCATTTTACAGAGTTGCAGTAGTTTCAAAACATGATCAATGATGTGTTAATTGTTCTGAAGAGGTAAGGTCTATCTGGTAAGGTCTATCTAGATTCATTTTGTGTGTGGTGGAGACCATTTGTTTCAGAACCACGTGTTGAAATAAGTGTATTTTTCAACTTCACTGAGTTTGCTTCTTCCTTTTCTTTATAAATGATAGTATATTGTATCTGCGTGTGTGTATGTGTGGCTTCTCTATTCTTTTCCATTGATTTATTTGCCTGTATTTTACCAACACCACACTGTTCATTACTGTAGCTTTGTAAGAAGACATGAAATCAGATGGCATCACATGACTTACTTCTTCACCTTCTATGTTGTATTGGTTACTCTGAGTCATTAGTTTCTTCACACAAACTTTAGAATTAGTTGTCATTATTCAAAAAGAAGACCTATAATTTGATTGGGATATGGTTTGATTAAATTATATAATGATCACTCAATTTATAGATTTACTTGAGAAGACATGACTTCTTGACACTATTGAATCTTTCTATGCAAAATCATAAGAAGTTTGTATTTATTCAGTTCTTCTTTGATTCCTTTTCTCAGTTTTATAGTTCTCTTCTTATAAACTTGTATATATCAATTGATGTATATATTTTGTTGGAATCTCACCTAAATGTTTTATCTTTGTGGTTGATATAATAGTAATATATTAATCATTATCAATATACTATTAGCATAATGACACTATATTAGTTACATTAATGACATTCTACATCATCAGCAAAATATTGATTTATATTTAATATATTAATGATGATATTAATTTTATATATTTATTATCTATTAATATTAATTATACCTTTATTTTAAAATTCCAGTTATTCATTGCTGGTATATAAGAAATTTATTTTTTTCTGCTACCTCTTACAAATTAGTTCTAGGAACACCTAATTTTTTTTTTTTATTAGTGAAACACCATGAGGTACAGTTGTAGATTTACAAATTTTTGTGCTTGGGTTTCGTTTATAAAGTAAAAGTAAAGGCCCTCCCGTTGATCATCGATTTGCTCGGCGGGCCCAGTAATGTCTCCATTGGAGACTTTTGTTGTTACTGTGTCTGGCATATCGAATACTCTCGGTAGCTTGCTGGGCTCTCTGAGAGGGGCGGAGGAATCGAACTCGGGTCGGCCATGTTGGCTGCGTGCAAGGCAGACGCCCTACCCGCTGTGCTATCACTCCAGCCCTTCGTTTATACAATGATCAAATACCCATCCCTCCAACAGTGCCCATTTTCCACCACCATAGATAATATCCCTCCCCCTTCCATCCCCCCCATCCCACCCTGCCACTGTGGCAGGGCATTCCCCCCTGTTCTCTCTCTCCTTTTAGGAGCACCTAATTTTTAATTGATTCTTTTATATTTTTTACATTAACAATTAGATTTTCTGCAGTTTTATTTCTTAACTTTTAATTCATGTATAATAAAGTAAGGCCTTTACACTGTAAACACTTCAAGTGACATGAGAATCTATAGTTAGCGGTCACGGTCACGGTCCTCCCATTGTTCATCGATTTGCTCGAGCAGGCCCAGTAACGTCTCCATCGTGAGACTTGTTGTTATTGTGTTTGGCATATCGAATACATCACGGATAGCTTGCCAGGCTCTGCCATGCGGGCGGGATACTCTCGGTAGCTTGCCGGGATCTCTGAGAGGGGCGGAGGAAATGAACCAGGCTCAGCCAGCCGGCTGCGTGCAAGGCAAACGCCCTACTGCTGTGCTATCATTCTAGCCCATGAGAATCTATAAAGTGAATTTTTTTTTGCCATCTCATTTCCCAAAGTAACAATTAATGCAGAGGTAAGGTTCAAGGTGTAATGGCTTTTATTCATATTGCACAAAAATCTTGTTATAGATACAGCCCTCAACATTTATGTCCCCATTTATTTACATAAGTCATATAAATCTATATAATTAGTTTTTAGACATAGTAATCCCTTATAAATACACCATAAGATACTTATGAAGCATTTAAACAATAAATACATTAAGGTTTCCAAGATTTCCAGTTTTTCAGTGTAGGAAACATTAAAACTTGTATTTTTGTGTTCTAATTAAAGACAATTGATAGAACAAAAATTCTTGGGAGAAGTCAGGCTAAAGGAAACAATCTTTTACATTTTGATTGAGACTTCCAATTTTAGTTTTGACATGTACAGGGCTTGGAAATCATCGGTCTTGTTTTTACAAGAAGAAGTGGACAAATTGAAAATCAATAAATTCTCTTGGACCTATCAAGAACTTAGAACACAGGGAAAAACACCATCTGAAGACTGCAGAGAAAGGCCTATCTGAAGAAACACAGACTGAAGTAGGAGCTTGGGTGCCAAGAACACGGAAATACTTCAGTAGACTTTTGATGAATCTCTGCATTTTAGGAATAGAATAATGTGAAAGTCAGACCTGCCTGGGGTTGTGGGTTATGGTTTGGCGTGTTTGCTTTCCGGCAAGAGGGACTCAACCGGGGTTGCAGTGCTTTTCTCAGAGAGAAGGAAAGGAGGAAAGATAACCATTGTGTCTAGATTCTGAAAGTTTTCCAGTTTCACTTGGGCTTCTGTCTTACCTAAGGAGGGTTATACAGCAAACAAGTGAAGAGACTGTGAACACCTTAGCTGTGGAACAGAGTATTGGTAAGGCACAGCTTGCAAACATTGTGGCATTCAAAGGCATCTAGAGAAAACTGACTCAAACTAGAAGATTGGGGGATTTGTCCTCTTCCTTGTCTTACCACCATCACATCTGCAATTGTTTGTTCATTGCAGCATTCTTTACAATAGCCAGAATCTGGAAAGAACCTGAGTGCCCAAGAACAGACGACTGGTTAAAGAAACTTTGGTACATCTACACAATGGAGTACTATGTAGCTGTTAGAAAAGATGAAGTCATGAAATTTACATACAAGTGGTACTACATGAAAAGTATCATGTTAAGCGAGATGACTCAGAAAGAAACGGATAGACATAGAAATATTACATTCATCTAGGGAACATAAAGTAACAAAATAGGAGACTAACACTCAAGAATGGCCAAGATTAGTACCAGGAATTTTACTCCATGGCTTGGAGGCCAACTACACATGCTAGGGGAAAAGGGAGCTCAGATAGAGAAGGTAACACCAAATAAAGGTGTTGGGAGGATCCTCCCAGGATGGAAGAAGCATGCTGAAAGTAGACTATAGACCAAACATGATTGTCACCCATTGCCTCTTTTGCAAACCACAGCACCCTAAAGGAGAGAGAACAAAAGGGAATGCCCTCCACAGAGGCAGGGTGGAATGTGGGGGATGGGTGTGGGAGGGATACTGCGATCCATGGTGGTGGGAAATGGGCACTGGTGGAGGGATGGGCATTTGATCATTGTGTAATTGAAACCCAAGCACAAAAATTTGTAAGTCTACAACTGTACCTCATATGTCTCACTAATAATAATAATAAAAAAAGTATATATCGTAGCTAAATGAGACAGAAGGACAGCCAGAGTGATAAAATAGCAGGTAGGGTTATTACCTTACACCCCTCAGGCCTTGGTTCAATCCCAGGCAACACATAAAGCTCCTCCAGGAATGATCCCTGAGTACAGAGTGGGTGTGCCTCAAAAAACAAAATAACAACAACAACAAAAAGAGATAGAAGTCAAAAGTGTAGGGAATTCGAAGTTTAAAAGGACAAAAACAAGGTCATTGAAAGTAGACTATAGACCGAACAGGATGGCCACTCAATACCTCTATTGCAAACCACAAACCCCAAAGGAGAGAGAATAAAAGGGAATGCCTTGCCACTGAGGCAGGGTAGGGTGGTGGGAGAGGGTGGGAGGGTGGTGGGAGAGATACTGGGAACATTGGTGGGGGAAAATGGGCACTGGTGGAGGGATGGGTAATCGATATCATTGTATGACTGCAATGTAAACATGAAAGTTTGCAAGTTTGTAACTACCCCATGGGGATTCACTAATAGCACTGTCCTCCGGTTGTTCATCGATTTGCTCTA
Organism: Sorex fumeus; assembly: GCF_029834395.1. NCBI lineage: Eukaryota > Metazoa > Chordata > Mammalia > Eulipotyphla > Soricidae > Sorex > Sorex fumeus. The sequence continues at coordinate 2,932,729 of NW_026606158.1, read as the reverse complement.
GCGGGCCCAGTAATGTCTCCATTGTGAGACTTGTTATTGTGTTTGGCATATTGAATACCTCACGGGTACCTTGCCAGGCTTTGCCGTGCAGGCGAGGTACTCTCAGTAGCTTGCTGGGCTCTCCGAGAGGGGCAGATGAATCCAATCCAGGTCGGCTGGATCAGTGGTGTGCAAGGCAAAAGCCCTACCCGCTATGCTATCGCTAAAAAAACACTTAATCACTTAACTTCCCGTTAGTCGTCGATTTGCTCGAGCGGGCGCCAGTAACGTCTCCATTTGTCCCTGTCGCGTGCTAGTGTAGCCCAATGGCATCTGTTCGCTCTGGGAACATGAAGGGCCTCAAACCGATCGTTCATGATCTTCAGGAAGAAGTCTGACCATCTGGTAGGTGGGCGGCCACGCGGTCTCTTGACATCCCGTGGAATCCAATCAGTAACAGCTCTAGTCCAACGGTCGTCTTTAAATCTCATTACGTGACCAGCCCATCTGATTTTCGACACCTTGGCAAATGAGACAGCATCCCTGATCCTTGATCGTCGACGGATGTCAGAACTCCGGATTCTTTCTCTCATTTGAGTGAAACGTGATATTCCAAGCATAGCTCTTTCTATTCTTCTTTGGGAGACCTGAATGGCATTCTCATCTTGTTTGCGTAGGGCCCAGGTCTCTGAGGCATATGTTAATGCAGGAAGAACAGTGGAATCAAAGAGATGTGCCCAGAGCCGGAGGTTCTTCGTCCTCTTAGCTATTTCTTCGACGTTCTTGAAGGCGTTCCAAGCCGCTCTCTTCCTCCTGCGCAGCTCGGGTGCCAGGTCATTTGTCATGTTGACCTCTCGACCTAGGTAGACATAGCTGTTGCATTCGGAGATGGTCGTTCCATTGAGAGCGAATGGGGCGTCAGGAACAAGGCTGTTTCTCATAAACATTGTCTTCGTAAGATTCAGCTGTAGTCCTACCTTTCCACACTCACGGTCCAAGTCGGCCAGCATTTGTGCCGCTTGGCTGATGTTTGGTGTTATTAAAACAATATCATCAGCAAAGCGGAGGTGGTGTAATTGCCGACCATCTATCTTCACTCCCATTCCTTCCCATTCCAGTCATCGCATGATGTTCTCGAGGGTGGCACTGAAGAGTTTCGGTGAAATGGTATCACCCTGCCGCACCCCTCTCTTGACATCAACGATCACTTCTTTGTAGAATGGTGATATCCTGCTAGTGAATCCGCAATACAGCTCACGGAGGATCCTGATGTACTGGGCTTGAATGCCCTGATTGGCTAGGGCTTCAATGACTGCTTCCGTCTCAACAGAATCAAAGGCCTTCTTTAAATCAATGAACGTTAAGCAGAGCGGCATCTTGAACTCCCGAGAAACCTCAATGAGCTTGGTTATTGTGTGGATATGGTCGATGGTGCTGAATCCTTTGCGGAACCCTGCTTGCTCGCATGGTTGTCCTTCATCTAGTGTTCTGCCAATCCTATTCAGGATGACTCGAGTGAACAACTTGTAGATGACAGACAATAGGCAGATCGGGCGATAGTTGCCAATGTCATGGATGTCTCCCTTCTTGAACAGTAGTACGGTCCTGCTGGTTTTCCATTGGGACGGAACCTTGCATTCAGACAGGTAGCGAGTGAAGAGCCGAGCCAGTGTATTGATGAGTACTGACGGCAGGTTCTTCAGGTGTTCAGGTCTGACCTTGTCTGGGCCGGGTGCTGTTTGTTTCTTTACCGACGAAATGGCGTGTCGGATTTCGGAGGGGAGAACGTTGGGAACAACATACCCATCCTGTGGAATTTGGTATGTTGGCAAGTGGACATGGCTATCAAGAGATTTGAGTAGAAGTCATGGATAATCTTCTCCATTGCCGTTCTGGAGGATGTGATGGATCCATCAGGACGTCGGAGGGCAGTCATCTTGGTCTTATCGTTGGCGAAGGACAGGCGGGCGTTACGAATACTTTTCCCGGCTTCTGCCGCATCTACCAGTACTTCTGCTCTTCTCTCTTTGAGGTCTTCCTTGATCGCATCTCTGCACTGCTTTGCAAGCTCTGACGTTAGCTTGCGGTTGCCTAAGGCATGCGCCAAACCACGCTGGCGAATTAAAAAAAAAAACAAAACAAACAAAAAAAAAACTTAGAAACATTTGACAATGACATTAAGGCAACTTGAAGACTAATCACCTTAACCAGAAATTTAAAAGAAAACTCAATTTCTAGCGAGACTTGCACACATTTTCATGCAAGACTCCCATTTTCCTGTACTCCTATTTTCTGATCTAAGGCGTATGCTTTAACAAAAATGAAAAGACATGCCAAATGAAAGAAAATAAGAAAATCAAACTTTTTATGAAAAGACAAGTTGATCATAAGATTCTCACACATATCATTTACATTCATGAATTATCAAGGAATTAAAATAACTATTTTCTCTATGTTAGGGTTTCTAATGGAAACATTAAATGGCATGAAGGTGAAGATAGTAGTGAACGTAGAATGGGATATTCTTAGAAGCCAAAGGAAACACTAAAAACAATGCAAAGAAATGAAGAATATATTTGATGATTTCATCAGTAGATTGGACTTGGACTAGGAAAAAGGTAATGACCTTAGACATTGGCTGGTAAAATATTTTCCAAGCTGAATTGCAAGAGAAAGAGAAAAAATGAAAAATAAAGAAAAACAAAACCTAACAAAACAGAATAGTAAAAAAATGTGGGACCAAAAAAAATTTTTTTTAAAAATGACATACATGACTTAATAGCAGAAAGAGAAGGGAAGAGAATGGAACAGAAGAAATATTTGAAGTAATGAAAGCTGAGAATTTTCCAGATTTGATAACAAATACCGAGCTACAGAATCAGAAGCTCAGAGAAAACAAATTGGGAATTTAAAACTCTATATTATTAAAACCTCAGAAAATCAATGACAAGGAAAATGTCTTGAAAGAAGTGCAAAAGAGAAGAAATATATCTAGTGGGTAAGAATTGCAATGTTTTTTAGCGGAAACCTTGCAAGCAGAAAGGGACAGAAATGAAATATCAAAAACAGAAAGTAAAAAGCAGTCTAAAATTCTATACTCAGCAAAATAGTTCATCAAAAGTGAAGGAGATTTAGATGCTTCCTGGGACAAAAAAAAAAATGAAGGAAATACGGCACGAGTATATTTGTCCTACAAGTTAAGAGTAGTTCTTAAGCCAAAGGAAAAATGATGAGTCTGGAAAATTAAATATATGTATACATATATAAATGTGTGTTGTATGTGTATATGTTATATATAATTATATGTGTTATAACTATATGTAGCACTGTCCTCCCCTTGTTCATCTATTTGCTCGAGCCGGCCCAGTAACTAAATGTAGATTATATAATATATAGAATGCATTATATATAATTATATGTAAAAATCTAACTGCTGTAAGTAATCTAAAGATAACTTTAAGTAATAATGTAGATCAGTGCAGTTTATGGGTCTGTTAAAGATAGTAATGTCTCAAAATATAGAAATCAGAAATATTCTATTTTGAGGTACCTATGCATATCTGCAGAAGTATAGAGTTCTATGGTGGCAAACTATGTTTGTTAAAAATACAAATTTTGATCTCACATTTTAAAATAGGAAGTAAAATTTTTATTATAGAAGAGAAAAGAGTATGTAAAATGTTCAATGGAAACTAAAAAATTTGTATGATAGAAATATTTTAAAGTTTTTAATCCTTCAAGTTTATTCATAAGTGTAGCTCCAATAACAAATTCCAACTGGCAGTCTGTTGATATGGGCAAATTAGTTCTAGTTTTTTTGGGGGGAAAGTAAAAAAAAATATCAAGAACAGCAAACACAATGTAAAGAAAAACTAGCAAATGGACTCACTCTAGTTTACATTAGGACTCAACATAAAACTACAGTAATCAAAGCTGCATGTTGTTAGCTGAATAGTAGACACAAGCAAACGGGAAGAAAAACAAAACAAAACATAGAGACAGAATTAGATCCATTTAAATAAAGTCAACTGAATGTTTATCAAGTGATTAAAAAAAGTTTTTCAAAAACTGGTACTGAACCCAAGAATGGCAGAGATTAGTACCAGGAATTTTACTCAATGACCCGGAGGACAACCACACATGTTAGGGGAAGGGGGAGCTCAGAAAGAGAAGGGAACACCAAATAAAGGGTGTTGGGAGGATCCGCCCACGATGGGAGAGCATGCTGAAAGTAGACTATCAACCAAACATGATTGCCACTCAATGCCTCTTTTGCAAACCACAGCACTCAAAAGGAGAGAGAGGGAAATGCCCTGCCACAGAGGCAGGGTGGGATGGGGGATGGGGGGGGACGGATACTGGGATCCGTGGTGGTGGGAAATGCGCACTGGTGGAGGGATGGGTGTTTGATCATTGTATAATTGAAACCCAAGCACAAAAATATGTAAGTCTGCAACTGTACCTCGTGATGTCTCACTATTAAAAAAAATAAATAAAAAAAATTAAATTAAAAAAAACTGGTACTGAAATAACTGGAAATTCATACATAAACTAATTAACCCAGAATAGACCTTTTACCCTAATCCTTAAACAAAAATTAAACTAATACTTATCATAGACCTACACGTGAAGTGCAAAATTATAAATTTTCTTCTATACTTTTTTTCTTTTAATCTTATGAAGACAATGTTTATGAGAAACAGCCTCGTTCCTGACGCCCCATTCGCTCTCAATGGAACGACCATCTCCGAATGCAACAGCTATGTGTACCTAGGTCGAGAGGTCAACATGACAAATGACCTGGCACCCGAGCTGCGCAGGAGGAAGAGAGGACAAAGAACCTCCGGAATCCGGAGTTCTGACATCCGTCGACGATCAAGAATCAGGGACGCTGTCTCATTTGCCAAGGTGTCGAAAATCAGATGGGCTGGTCAAGTAATGAGATTTAGAGATGACCTCTGGACTAGAGCTGTTACCGACTGGATTCCACGGGATGTCAAAAGACCGCGTGGCCGCCCACCTACCAGATGGTCAGACTTCTTCGTCAAGATCATGAACTATCGGTTTGAGGCTCTTCATGTTCCTGGAGCGAACAGATGCCATTGGGCTACACTAGCACGCGACAGGGACAAATGGAGACGTTACTGGCGCCCGCTCGAGCAAATAACGACTAACGGGAAGTTAAGTGATTAAGTGACTTTCTTTTAGAAATTATAAAGAAATTATTGGAGAAAATTGATGTGCTTTTGAGTTTGGTGATGAGTCTTCAAGTACAATACTGGAAAGATTCTAAGGGAAAACATTAATAAGCTTGACTGTATTAAATTACAAAGTTTGCTCTTTGAAGGACAGTGTTAAGAGCACGCATAGACAAGACAGAAAAAAAATTCTTCAAAATTCAAACATGATCAAGGATTTGCATTTGAACTACATAAAGAGCTCTTAACATTCACCTATAAGAAAATAAGAATCCAATTTAAAGTGAGTCAAACACATAAACACACACCCACATAATAAAGAACAGTACATGTACATCTTTGAACAGTGTCAACTAAACAGGTAAAATTTTAAAAACGACGAAAAGCAATCTCTGTCAAGGACACAGACAATAAGAATTATTCACTGATACTGGGGATGCTAGATAATACAATCACTTTAGAAAGTTTCTTACAAAAAACCAAACATAATCTTACCAAATTATTCACCAACTACACTCCTAGAAATTCGTAAAACTTACTGAAAAATTGGTGGTGGTAGCTTTGTAAAGTGGGGAGTGAGGGAGATAGACTCAAAAAAAAGTGCTCCACCTTCTCTGTGTGACCCGCCTCGGTGGTCACCAGCACACGGGGAAATGCCTGGCTTGGATCAAGTCATTCCTAACTTTTCTTTCTTTTTCTTTTTAATTGAATCACTGTGAGATACAGTTTCAAAGCTTTCATGTTTGAGTTTTAGTCATACAATGATCAAACAACCATCCCTCCACCAGTGTAATTTTCCAGCACTGATGTCTCCAGCACAGAATCTCCTGCCCTTGTGCCTGGCTGTCCTCGCTGGGGCCCCTTGGAGGGGGGTGGGCTGAGTTTCCCTCCCCACCCCTAGCAGAGCCCCGGCAGCCAAAGACCTGCAGAACCAGCCACAAGCCTGCTGAGACCACTCTCCACACGCATGTAGGTACCGGCAGAGGAACAAAGGCATGTGGGTCCCAGGGCTGAGATCTCTAAGCCTGCTCGGATCGGGGCTGAGCATCCTCCACCCAGATCCTCCATCTTCCAGTAGGCAGGGTCACACCCACCAACTGCTCCCCCCCGCCCCCTCCAGCACTGTGTAATCCCATCAACAGCCAAGACCCAGAGACTATAAAACCCAGCTCCCGGAAGAGAACAGCACAGAGTCTTATTATCTCACTCTTACTTTGGACAACCTGGCAGGCTACCAAATGTAGCCTGCCCACACGGCAGAGTCTGGCAAACTCCCCGTTGTGTACCCGATATGCCAAATACCAGTAACAATGATGGGTCTCATTCTCCTAACCCTGAAAGAGCATTGAATATGGCACTTTTTAAAATCTCAGGGCTAGGGCGAAGGAGATGTTACTGGTGCCTGCTCGAGGCAATCGACGAACAACAGGATGATCGTGATTGTGATCATGATGTCTCCAGTATCCTCCGCTCCCATTCTAACCCTTCCCCTGCCTCTAAGGCAGACAATTTCTCTCTTACTTTCTCTCTACCTTTGGGCATTATGGTTTGCAATAGAGACCCCGAGAGGTTATCATGTTTGGTCCTTTATCTACTTTCAGCACACATCTCCCATCCCGAGTGATCACCCTCAACCACCATTGACTTCATGGTGCCTTCTCTTTCCCAACTGTTTTTTCCCTCAGCACATAATGCAGGTTTCCAACCACGAAACAATCCTCCTAGCTCTGTCTCTGCTGTCCTTGGGAGTCAGTCTCATATTGTGTTATTTTATATTCCACAAAGGAGTGCAGTCATTCTACATGTGTCCCTCTCTTTCTGATTCATTTAACTTAACACGATACCATCCATGTCCATCCACTTAAAGATGAATTTCATGACTTCATCTTTCCTAACAGCCGCATAGTATTCCATTGTGTAGATGTACCAAAGTTTCTTTAACCAGTCGGCTGTTCTCAGGCACTCGGGTTGTTATCAGATTCTGGCTATTGTGAACAGTTTTCTTGAGTCTGACTCCCCGGCTTGCAATTTACTGAGCTACTGGCAATAAATTTACCTCTCTATCTTATTCCATCAACCCCTTTTCATCCCACTTCCTGTCTACTTTAGTAATGTCAGTCTGTAGTCAAAGCTCAAGGATTGCTTTCTTTGGACATTATACATTCACTTGATTTATTACTTTTTTTCTTTTTTAAAAAATAGTAAAAGAAGTGCTATTTACAACGTTATTGATAGTTGAACTTTAGGCATGTAATATTTTAACACCAATCCCACCACCAGTGTCAGCTTCCCTCCACCATAGTTCCCAAACTCTCTCCCCCGCCCTAGCCCTTACTCCACTCCCTCACTTGTCAACTTGACAGGCACATCACAAAGTTCCAGTGGTTGCGGCTTAGATTTCATGTTTTCCGTGTTGTTGCGTCTGTTTTGGATATACGTCTATACCACCCACCCATATCACCAGTATAACTGAAGTCCTGATGCTTGTTCACTCATCTCTTCCTGTTCTCTTCTTCCCCCTTGCTTTGTTTCTTTATATACCATTATATGAGTGAAATGATTCACCATTTGTCTTTCTTCTTCTGACTTATAGCATAAGGAAGTTAGCCTAACAACCTCTAGTTTTATCGATGTTATAGCAAAAGGCAAGATTTCACCTTTTCTTAGAGCTGAATTGCTTATTTATGCCATATCTCTATCCACTTCTTAGTTGTTAGGCAGTAGGTTTGTTTCCAGATCTTGGCCATTGCCAATAATGTTGCAATTAGGAGCTAGAGAGATAGTACAGCAGGTAGGGCACTTGTCTTGCTTGTGGTTGACCTGAGTTTGATCCCCAACACCCCAGATTGTCCCCCAAACCCCAAAAGAAATGATTCCTGATCACAGAACCAGGAGTTAGTCCTAATTATAGCTCTGTGTGACCCCATAACCCCAAAATTAAAAGTCATAATTAACATCAAAGCACACTGTCCTCCCATTGTTTATCCATTTGCTCCAGCGGGCCCAGTAACGTCTCCATTTTGAGACTTTTTGTTACTGTGTTTGGCATATGGAATACATCACGGGTAGCTTGCCAGGCTCTGCCGTGCGGGCGAGATACTCTCAGTAACTTGCCAGGCTCTCCGAGAGGGGTGGAGGAATCGAACCCAGCTTGGCTGGGCTGGCTGCGCGGAAGGCAAACGCCCTACCGCTGTGCTATAATTAACATAGGTGTGCTTTTACATTTTCCCCATGATTATTTTTGCTTTCTTTAGTAGAAAACTAGGAATGGAACTTATAGATCATGTAATGCTTCTGTGTTTAATTTTTTGAGACGTCTCTCTATTGTTTTCCATAAGGGTTGAACCAGTTTTTGGAAATAATCCTAAAACAAAGGATTATTAAGGGTGGGGAAATTAATTTCTGTGACATTTGAGTTATGGATAGAGATTTGTCAAAAGTTCTAATTGCATCCAAAAAAAATCTTGATGAATGAATTGAACAAAGAATTGTTGATTGAAATAAATTTTGAAATAAATTAATTCTCTACGAGGAAAGGCAAAATGGGCTGTCCACTACTTTAGGTGACAGAGCTGGAGGCTCATCAGCACTTTGGCGGTTAGTGGGTCCAGTAACTTCATACATCAATATCATACATATATACTTCAACATGATGGCAACCATCTTCCCTAAACCAAAGTCACTTACTCAGGAGAGTAAGTGAAAGGATGGTGAACTGTCAGAGCAAGACCTCTCACTGTTGGAGGTGGACTGTAAGAGCAAGACTTCTCCATGAAATTCACATACAAGTGGTACTACATGGAAAGTATCATGCTAAGCGAAATGAGTGAGAAAGAGCAGGACAGACACAGAAAGATCGCATTCATCTGGGGAACATAAAGTAACAAAATAGGAGACTAACATCCAAGAATCGCTGAGATAGGTACCAGGAGGTTTACTCCATAGCTTGGAGGCCAGCCGCACACGCTAGGGGAAAAGGCAGCTCAGATAGAGAAGGGAGCACCAAATAAAGGGTGTTGGGAGGTTCCTCTCAGGATGGGAGATGTATGATGAGAGTAGACTATAGACCGAACATGATTGCTACTCAATGTCTCTTTTGCAAACCACAGCACTCAAAAGGAGAGAGATAACAAAAGGGAATGCCCTTCCACAGAGGTAGGTGGAATGGGGATGGGGTGGGGGAGGGGGGTGGGAGGGATACTGGGATCCGTGGTGGTGGGAAATGGGCACTGGTAGAGGGATGGATACTCGATCATTGTATAACTGAAACCCAAGCACAAAAATTTGTAAGTCTACAACTGTACCTCATGGTGTTTCACTAATAAAAATTTAAGGAAAAAAAATTTACAGGAGCAACATCACACGTCAACTAAAAAAAAAAAAAACAAGAACAAAACTTCTCACTGTTGGAGTGGGAGGTTATAAATAAGTAAGAAATGCCAAAGGATTCTTGTGGTAATATATCAGAATAGCACACATTAGTATCAATGTTTTGTTCACTATAGCCATTTATGTGAAAAATATTTTTATATGTTCATAGATAAAACCATTAGTATACAGCAAATATTCCACCATCTTTCAGCTAAGGGAACATAGAAACAAACAACTCAGAAAAACAAAAAATACCTCAGAACCTTGTTTTGTCTCCATATTCCACAGATGAATGAAATCATCTGTTATTTATTCTTCTTCTGAGTAATTTTGCATGACATGATATCCCCCAGTTTCATTCACATAGCAATCAACTGCATGATCGCATCTTTCGTCACAGCTATACAGTATTTCATTGTGTATGTAGATCACAACTTAAAAAAAATCTATTTAAATATGTGGAACATAGAGAGAAAAAAAAGAGCACAGACAATATTGAACAATGCCAAGCCCATGATCAAGATTGCAGAAGACAGCAGTATCTGCAGGCAAGGGTGGAGGCTCATCAGCACTTTGGCGGTTGGTGGGTGCAGTAACTTCATACATCGATACCATGTACTTCAATATGATTCCAATTACCTTACCTAAACCAAAAAAAAAAAAAAAGAGGGTGGTGGTCTCTATATCCAGATCTGAATCTCTAGTAGCAGTTTTTAATAAAAAGAACTAGGGATCCTTGAAGAAATGGCTGGTTAGAGGACTTGGACAGTGAATTTACAAGATGAGCCTGGACATCTTTGTAGTTCAAGACAATTAAAAAAGTCCTTTTGTTTTTCTTTTTTAAAAGTACAGTGGTAGGTGTGTATTAAGGGGACTTGGGAGTCCATTGAAATCATTCCCAAATGGAAAACTAAACAAATAAGAAACATAAACGTAAAGTAGTATTTCGTTGTAACACAGTATGAGGGAGGTATTTATGAATGCATACAGATGTAAATTGAAGTATAGCAGAGGGAAGAGATTGACCTTCCTGAGCAGAATTCCAAACAATTCATGTTGTTCATTCACCTAGGTCATTCCATAACTGTGGATAATGGGTGCCCAAAGATTTCCTTCCAAAGAAGGAAGTGGGGAGAACATAGTGGAGATCATTACCATCAAGAATTCATGATGGTATGAAGGAAACGAGAGCTATGGGATGACACAAGTTAATAGTTATGGATCAAAATTTGCTTATTAAGAGTGACAAATGTATTTTAATATATGTTAATAATAGGGAAACAGGATATGAGCACATGAAAACTCTTTACTCCCATCTGAATTTTCCTCTAAAAAATCCTAAAATTAAAAATTTATTTAAATTTTTTTAATTAGTATTGAGAAATTGCTCCATTAAAATGTATTGGTAGACACTCCCATCAATAATATATAGAAATGTCATTTCTCTGTACCTTAGATGAACATGACTATTATTCATCCTCTTACTATCCGTAAATATGAAAGGTAACAAATGATATTTCATTGTTTAAATTTGCATTTTTAAATTAAGAATGAGAGTTAACATCCTTCGTCTTATTCATTGCACATTTATGTTTCTTTTCCTATAGTAGTCATTGGGCTGGAGCGATAGCACAGCGGTAGTGCGTTTGCCTTGTGTGCAGCCAGCTTGGCTGAGCTGGGTTCAATTCCTCTGCCCCTCTCGGAGAACCTGGCAAACTACCGAGAGTATCTTGCCCGTACGGCAAAGCCTGGCAAGTTACCCATGGCATATTCGATATGCCAAACACAGTAACAACAAGTCTTAAAATGGAGACATTACTGGGCCCGCTCGAGCAAATCGATGAACAACGGGAGGAAAGTGCTACAGTGCTAGTAGTCATTGATATCTTTGTTCATTTTTCAAAGTGGTTCTTGTTTGCTAGTGGTGCTAGGTAGAACTTTTGGTATGGTTAAAAAGAATAGCCTTCCTTCCCACCACCCCGTGTCATAGTAAGTAAGTAAGTAAAGGCCATCCCGTTGATCATCGATTTGCTCGAGCGGGCCCAGTAACGTCTCCATTGGAGACTTTGTTGTTACTGTGTTTGGCATATCGAATACGTCACAGGGAGCTTGCTGGGCTCTGCCGTGCGGGCGAGATACTCTTGGTAGCTTGCTGGGCTCATAGGTTTGGAATTTTTGCAAACTTTTAATATTCTTTCTCTTTTGTTCAATCTTTTTTAAAAAAATGTAAGAACAGTGGCTTGATCCCATAAATGAGTCTCTCTCTTTGATTTCCTAAGTGTCTAGGGGTATTCTTGAAAAGATGTTTCACATGGCTTCACTGTCAACTGTCAGTTCAAATCCCTTCTTGTCTTGGTCTGTTCTGCCATCACCCTGATTCTCTGAAAGCCACACAGGGACAGATAGATTCCTGTACCAGCCAAACACTAAGATTCATGCCAATCTTGCTGCTGCCTATCCTGTGTCCTAGCTTGCACATTCTTGTAGGTGTTTTGCTGTTTCTGTTTTGTTTTTGTGTGGGGGCCACACTTAGAGCTTACTCTTGGCTCTATGCTTATGGATTCCTCCTGTTAGTGCTCAGGTGACCATATGGGATGCCAGGGATCAAATCTATGTCAGCTGTGTGCAAGGTGAGTGCCCTAAATTCTGTAGTATCATGCCAGTCCCAAGGTATCAAACCCTTGGGATGCTAGAATATGTTGGTTTGGTGCAATAGTAAAGTTATCTCCTCTTTTAAAATTTTTGCATTTTCCATTTGGTTCTATTGACCTCTGGGTATACTCATGAGCTATTCTTAATATTCTGTGCAGATTTCTTGCAATATGCGGCAATAAAATTCTATATTTAAGCTCCAGGCCTCACTTATTGGATTCCTCTTAATAATTTCTTGGGTCATCTTAGTTTATTTTGTAGTTATAGCTAAAGCTCCTCAGCATTACATACTCCCTGTTCTGTTCAGACTTTGGACCACCGCTTCCTCTCAAGACTTCAAATATCCAAACTTATTCAGTCTTTACATTTGCTTATTTAATAGACCTCCCACAGTTAATATGTCCAAAAACGAATATCTACTCTTCAAATCCAATCTTCAATTACTTTATCACTAGTAAATCCATCATTCCTTCTGTCCAAAACATTGAAATTATTTCTTAAACTTCATCTCAAACCCAGCATCCAGTTGGTATAGAAGTTCATGGAGCTAGAACTTTGAAAATGCTTATAATATAAATGTTTCTCAACACTCCTTAGTGATCTGACCTTTCCCCAAGGCAATACCATCATCTCTTTTCTGGAAGGCTGCTTATACCTGTCACTTGGTCTACTTTAGGATGGACCGCTGATTATCTATTTTTCTATACAGCTACCAGAGATGCCCTTTAAAACATGTCAGAATACTTTACGTCTCTGCTCAAAACCCCGAAATGACTTCCCCTATGAATCATTAAAGCCTCAGATCTCTTTCATTGGCCTCAGGTCTGGAATTTTGCTGGCTCCCTGTTCTCTTCATAAACTCCTCTAGCCTAACCTATTAGGTGCCCTTTGAATACAATAAGTATACATCTCTAGGTTGGTCTTAAGCACTGAACTTCTTTCCTCTAGACAACTCATTACCTGGTTCAGTTCTATGATTCTATGGCATTTCTCCAGGAGGTTTTCTTCTAGTACCTGGTCTAAAATAGCTCTCATGATGCTATACCATTCATTCATCAGCTTTATTTCCCACCAAGGGAAATAAAGTTGCTAACTGACATACTAGAATTATCTGTGCATTTCTTCTTCTTCTTCTTCTTCTTCTTCTTCTTCTTCTTCTTCTTCTTCTTCTTCTTCTTCTTCTTCTTCTTCTTCTTCTTCTTTTTTTTGCTTTTTGGGTCACATCCGGCAATGCACAGGGGTTACTCCTAGCTCTGCATTCAGGAGTTACTCCTGGCAGTGCTCAGGGGACCATATGGGATGCTGGGAATTGAACCCAGGTCAGCCGCGTGCAAGGCAAATGCAATACCTGCTGTGCTATCGCTTCAGCCCCTGTGTGTGCATTTCTTAAACCTGTTGGTAGATTAACTCTATATTGAGTGCATTTGTTATATTTCTAGCTGCTATATTCTAGAAAATAATAAAAAGGCAACCAAGTCCCAGTGTTTAGTAACTCAACAGACATTTGAAAATTAAGTATATGAATCTCATGAGTCTGGCAAACTAACCTACAGTAGACAAGAAACTCTAGTTCTACGTTCATTTCTCCTCACCCCCATTTCTCTTTTAAGTAGTGACCATATCCATGTCCTTTGGCCTCTCAATGGTCAGCACACTATAGACCCTTAATGCTTTCTTCTTGTCATTCTTTCTTCTTGTCACCACTCCTTGTGGTGTTGATTATGGAACCTAGAATCTTGCATATCAGGTTAAGTGTTCTGCCACTCAGATCATATCCCTGACCGCTTAATACTATCTTGATGAAAAGAACTGAACTCGAAGGGTCTCCACTGACGGATATTTCTAGAAAGGGCACAGACCAGTTACAGTGAATAAGTTCAGAGCATGATCCTAAAGAAAATAAAGTATTCAGCAGGGATGGTTGATAGATGGCCTGGCTCCAGATCTAGTGTCAATGTGGTGTCAATAAATCCACACTGTCAACATTTTTTTTGATTCTTTTTTTTTTTAATTTGGAATCTCAGTCTATTTCTATTGGTTTCCAATTCTTAGTCACTCTTGGAAAAGACAACAGATTGACATGATGTTTATTGGGTTTGGAAATCAGCAGGACTTAATTAGAATTCAGTCTCTGATACTTAGAGATAAAAGAAGACCGCGGTAAGTCATTCAATCTTAGCGAATGTCACGCTCCTCATCTTTATAAGGCAGCTATCCAAAACTGCTACTCTACGTCTGCATAACTCTTATTTGAGCAAAGTTAAAGAAAATCTGGTATTTGCACCTAACACAGAGCAGGGTATTTAGTAAATGGAAACTGAGCCAGTTGACAGGGATTGACATATTTTATATATGACCTTAATTTTTCATGCTTCATTTATAGCATCAGCTGATGGAAATGATCTCATCTGTTGACATTTTTAGACTCTCTTATCTGTCCTGTCCTTCCTTCCTCAAGTGTTCTTTTGTCTGACTCTCTGGACCTGGAAAATTCTTATCTCAGTCTGATTCTGTTCTTTATATGCAAGAGATGGTAAACAACAACAACAAAAATTAGAATATGATTAAGTAATTTTTTTCTAGACAACTAAAAAAACCAGCCCCTCCTTCCCTCCTTCCCTTCCCTTCCCTTCCCTCCCCTCCCCCTCCCCATCCCCCTCCCTCCCTCCCTCCCTCCCTCCCTCCCTCCCTCCCTCCCTTCCTTCCTTCCTTCCTTCCTTCCTTCCTTCCTTCCTTCCTTCCTTCCTTCCTTCCTTCCTAAAACACACACACACACACACACACACACTCAAGAACCCCCTCCCTCTACACACACCTTGATGGAAAGGAGTGAAAATGAAATGCCCCCTGGCATTTCCCACTGCACAGTGAAAGCAAAGCAGCATAACAGAGCCCTGGGGTGTCCCCTAAGTGCAATGCTCCCAGTGTGGGATCAGCAGGTTCCACCCATTAGGACTTAGCAAGGGTAGGTGAAGGATTTCACTGGCATGGGCCCCTGGAGTGTCCAGAGCTGCCTTGATGACTGGGGACTCCTCAGGAGCTCTGACCTTTGACCCACAGGAGGAGAAAAGACATTCCAGCATTAGGGCTAAGCTTGAGTCTTAGTGGAGTGGAGAGGCTTCTCTCTTCTCGGGACTGGTGAGCCTTTTCACAGGTGTGACAAACTGGAAAACATTAGAAAGAGAGAGAAGACTTGCCTCCCCACAGGTGTCTGCCTGAACTGCGACTGCAATTTTCTTGGGCTTCCATCTGAGTTCCAAATGCATGACAGAATAATCCTCACCTTGATTAAGCCAACATTGAATCCCAACATGGGATTCTCAAAATTCACACACTCAAGGAAAGTTGCTAAACTCTATGCTTTAAATCCATCTCTTCCAGTCATGAGGAACTGATTGGTGAATGAGTTACTAGTTAACTGGATAGAAGACTCAAGTTCCCTAGCTGTGAATTGGGGATGAGAAGATCTACCACAGAGTTGGGAACTAGTACAGGGGTTAGGACGCAAACATGTGGCAGACTTGGTTTGAACCCTTGGCATTACACCTTCCCTCTGAGCATCTCCAGATGCAATGCTGGACTCCAGAACACCATCAGGTGTAGCCCTGGTGGTCCCCAACACTGCTGGGTGACCCAGGTAATTTCTGATGTAACAGAACCTGAGAAGCACTGCATCTTCAGGTTCTTGCATTGAATCACCCCAAAACTTCATTAGTGGATCTTCCAAGGCTCTTGAGCAGTTGTTGGAAGCCTCCCCGTCATCCCTCACAAAGAATACATGTCTCGACATAGAATGATTGTACTCATTTGTGGAATATAGAATTACGTAATATGAAACTAAAACCCGAGGACGGTAGAGAAAAGGGCCAGGAAGATTGCTCCATGGTTGGAAGCCTGTCCCATGAGCTTGGGGAGAAGGTAGCTGGGATAGAGAAGGGATCACCAAGTCAATAATGGTTGGAGATTGTTCGGGGTGGGAGATGTGTGCTAGAAAAAGGACCAAACGTGATGGCATCTCATTATGGTATTGCAAATCATAATGCCACAAAGTAGAGAGAGCACAGAGGCAGGGGGTGGGATGGGGTTGGGGGTGGCAGGGGGGACATTGGGGACATTGGTGGTGGGAAATGTACACTGGTGGAGGGTGGGTATTCAATCACTGTATGACTGAAACTCAATCATGAGAGTTTTGTAACTGTAGCTCACGGTGACTTAAGAAAAAAAAATAATAGAATACCTGTCTCCCATCTATTTGAAGAACTAAATGAGAGAGGACGTGTGTAGCATAGATCTGCAGTGGTCAGTCATTTATCATTTACATGGATTACTGCCAAGTGGTAGAGCTTCTTTGTCTTCCCAATTCCTTCAATCTTTTCTGAAATATGCGATATGTAGCCTAAGCGAAGGGAACGTGATTTACACCCTAGTGCTAGTGCTGTTGCTTTTTCTTCTGCACACCCCCATCTTCCTTCCTTCCTTCCTTCCTTCCTTCCTTCCTTCCTTCCTTCCTTCCTTCCTTCCTCCCTCCCTCCCTCCCTCCCTCCCTCCCTCCCTCCCTTCCTTCCTTCCTTCCTTCCTTCCTTCCTTCCTTCCTTCCTTCCTTCCTTCTTTCTTTCTCTTTCCTTCTCTTTCCTTCTTTCCTTCTTTCTTTCTTTCTTTCTTTCTTTCTTTCTTTCTTTCTTTCTTTCTTTCCCTCTTTCTTTCTTTCTTTCCCTCCCTCCCTCCCTCCCTCCCTCCCTCCCTCCTTCCTTCCTTCCTTCCTTCCTTCCTTCCTTCCTTCCTTCCTTCGTTCCTTCCTTCTCTCTTTCCCTCTTTCTTTCTTTCTTCTTTCTTTCTTTCTTTCTTTCTTTCTTTCTTTCTTTCTTTCTTTCTTTCTTTCTTTCTTTCTTTCTTTCCCTCCCTCCCTCCCTTCCATCCTTCCCTCCCTCCCTTCCTCCCTCCCTTCCTACTCTCTTTCTTTCTTTCTTTCTTTCTTCTTTCCCTCCCTCCCTCCCTCCCTCCCTCCCTCCCTCCCTCCCTCCCTCCTTCCCTCCCTTCTTTCTTTCTTTCTTTCTTTCTTTCTTTCTTTCTTTCTTTCTTTCTTTCTTTGTGCTTGGGGGTCATTTCTGGTAGTTCTCAGAGGACCAAACCCAGACCTTTGGCATACAAAGTTTGATAAAGGCTTTTGAGCTGTTTCTCTTCTCTCTTCTCCATTTAATATCTTATATGTATCCCTCACCAAGACCTCCTCTCATCTTTACTCTTCAAAAAGCACCAATCTGGGCACTGTGGCCAAGAGCCCCAGTAGATTCTCTTAAACCTGGTCTGTCTCTAATCCTCACCTTCACCATCCAATAGGTTTCCCACATTCTTCCCCTGCAAACAAAGGTAACCATGTCTAGTAACACACCCATTTTTACTCTCACCCAACTTTTCCACAATCCATTTTCACATGATTATAAGAGTGCACCTTTTAACATCTGTAAGGGTCTCGCTCCTCAGCTAAAACCACGCAGAGACTATGAAGAATCAATCACCTTTCCCATCTCCTGCAAGAGTGTCCCTCCCCCAAACTTGATTTTCTCCCCCTCCCCAATCCCCCAGTTTCTGGGCTCACAGATAGATACATCTCCAGCAGAGAAGCAGCAAATAGAGATTGCCAATCTTCCCATTCCTGGTGCCACCAGGTCAATGGGATCATCTTCCTAAGTCACCAGTCTTCTCCTTCATTTGTGTGCTAACAGCACTGACCACTGTCCCTTTGTTTATTGGGGACCATGGCAGAAAATGAGTTGATTTATGATCAATGTCCTCAATTTTCCCCCTTGGAACCTATGGGTTTCAGGAAACAAAATCTATTTTTGCTTAGATTATTTATAAATTGTAGATAATCATAGGGCCTATGTTAATGATTTTTAATACAAAAATCAATGGTTTTTAATACAAAAATCAATGATTTTTAATACAAAAAATCAATGATTTTTAATACAAATCAATGATTTTTAATACAAAAATCATTAACATAGACCTATCACCTATTAAGTAAGAAATAAGTGGTAACAGGCCAAATTATATAGCAGAATTCAAACTCGTATTGTATTAGGCAAGATCCTTCTTAGCAAGCATCTAGACCGATCTTTCTTTTTAGATAGCTTTGTATCTCTTTTCTAATGGATAGTGCTTTCTGGCTATATTTAACTTCTCATTGTTCCCTAAGGAAAGTGCATGCTTTTGATACCGCCTGACCTTCACGTCTGATGACCTTGGTCTCTATTCCTATGCTGGTAGATTTCTACTCCAGTTTAAAGACCAAGTTTTTAAAAAGTGGGTCAAGTTCATAGATTACACGCATGTGCTTTTCACAGGTTTGGGACCAAATGACTGCTTTTTATTCATTTATTTTAAAATGCTTTTGCTTTTTGTAGCACTGTAGCACTGTCCTCCCATTGTTCATCGATTTTCTCTAGTGTGCACAGTAACATCTCCATTGTGACAATTGTTGTTACCGTGTTTGGCATATCAAATACGTCACGGGTAGCTTGCCGGGCTCTCCGAGAGGAGCGGAAGAATCGAACTCGGGTCAGCTGGGTCGGTTGTATGCAAGGTAAACTTCTACCTGCTGTGCTATTGCTCCAGCTATTGCTTTTTGAATATTCTCATTTTTAATTTTTAAACAAATGAATAAAAAGTAAATCAAAGTAACACATTCCTAAAATCAAGCAGAAATTCAAAGTTCAAAGATATCTGGTCTGACCATCCTTATCCCCACTTACCCCCCCACCTCATTCTTTCAATGTTTTCTCATTGACCGTTATTCTTTTTTGTTTTTCTTTTTGGGTCACACCCAGCGATGCACAGGGGTTACTTCTGGCTCTGTGCTCAGGAATTACTCCTGGTAATGCTCGGGAGACCATATGGGATGCTGGGAATTGAACCCGGATTGGCCGCGTGCAAGGCAAATGCCCTACCCGCTGTGCTATTGCTCCAGCCCCAACAGTTATCCTTTTGATCCATATCATTACCTCCTTTGGCCATGACCCATATGCTCTAGACCCTCCACTTACATTCTGTTTTACTTCCAGTCAACTTCATTACTCATCTGCACCATCTCACTTCCACCTGACATTCTCAGATCTGTAATGTGGTGTCCCATATTTATAATTGACTGATATCACTCATATCTTTGATTTATTTCTCTCTGTACCACAGGTGAGTGAAGTTATACTATATTTGTCCTTCTGACTCTGGTCTATTTCACTTCTGATACCCTCCAGATCCTTTCAGGTTGCCCAAACAGCATAACTTTAGTTTTCTTGTAACTACATGGTATTCTATTGTGTAACTAGACCATACCTTCTCTTTTTTTTTTCTTCTTTTTTTGTAGGAGTACTGCTATTTATTCAGCCACTGATTAGCTGATTGAATTGTGCATGAACTCCACCTTACTTTTTTTTCTTATTCCATTTTTTATAATTTTATTTATTGAATCACCGTGAGAGCAGTTACAAAGCTTTTGGGTCTAAGTCTCAGTCATACAATGAAACACCTGTACCTTCACCAGTGCCCATTCTCCACCACCAAAAATCCCAGTATACCCCCATCCCACACCCTCCCCCTGCCTGTGTGGCAGATGATTTCTACATTACTCTCTCTCTACTTGGATCACATTCACTATTTCGACACCAGACCCACCGTTATTTAAGATTTTACCCCAACACTCAGATCTGCTGAAAAGGCAACAATAGACAATTTGTGTTCTATTGCTGGTTATGAATAACATATGATGTTCGTGTGGCTGCAGTAGGGCCATGTGGTTTTGAAGTTCTGAAATTTTAACACTTAAATCTGGAGGGATTTCTGCCAAAAGCCACTGGGTTTAGAGATCTGCTCCTGAGTATCTGGGATCATGGCCATTGAGCAGCTTGATGAGGAGCCAAAGAGGCCATTCGTGGGCGATGACTTGGGGTCTCATTGGGGTGGGGAAGACAGGCCCGGCTCCACCTCCCCCCCATCCCGTGAGACCCAACAAGTTTCGTCACTGCGGGCCCAAGCCTGACTGTCCAATGGCCTCTGGAGGATGACAGCCACCAAGTCGCCAAGAGGGAGCAGGCGGAGGGACAGCACCCATTCCCCCCTGGGGTGGCCTGGCGACAGTAACCTACTGCGGGGTCCGGACACATTTCTGACAAAAGCCGCTGGGTTTCGAGATTTGTTTCTGAGTCTCTGGGATCAAGGCTATTGAGCAGCTTGATGAGGAGCCAGAGAGGCCATTTGTGGGTGATGACTTGGGGTCTCGTTAGGGTGGGGAGGACAGGCCCGGCTCCACCTCCCCCCCCCCCATCCCGTGAGACCCAACAAGTTTCGTCACTGCGGGCCCAAGCCTGACTGTCCAGTGGCCTCTGGAGGATGACAGCCACCAAGTCGCCAAGAGGGAACAGGTGGAGGGACAACACCCTTTCCTCCCTGGGGTGGCCCCGCGACAGTAACGTATACTGTGGAGTCCGAATGCATTTCTGCCAAACGCCACTGGGTTTTAAGATTTGTTTCTGAGTCTCTGGGATCATGGCCATTAAGCAGCTTGATCAGGAGCCAGAGAGGCCATTCGTGGGCGATGACTTGGGGTCTCGTTGGGGTGGGGAGGACAAGCCCGGCTCCACCCTCATCCCGTGAGGCCCTGTGTGTCTTGTCACTGGTGGCCCAAATGTGACTCTCCAGTGGCCTCAGATGGATGGCGGCCACTGGGCCGCCAGGGGGAATAGGCCAAGGCACAAAACCTATTCCCACCTGGGTTGGCCCAGCACCAGTAGCCTACTGCAGAGACCAGACACATTTCTACCTAAAGCCACTGGGTTCTGAGATTTGTTTCTGAGTCTCTGGGATCATGTCCATTAAGCAGTTCAATCAGGAACCAAAGAAGCCTTGCCTCCAATTATATAGCTGAGCCGGAGGTGGTTTGTGGGTGTGTTTCCTACATACCTAACTTTTGGCCGTTTACTTTCTTGGTAAACTTTGCCCCAAGTTTTTGGGGCCTGGCCAAAGGCACAGCAGCAATTTTGGGGTATCTGGAAGTCTGAAGGCGCCATGAGGCTGCTGATGCACTCGCCTCACAGGTACAGATTGACCTGCTGGCGGCACCATACCCCCTTAGACCATACCTTTTCTTATCCATTCAACTGTCATTGGACATTTGGGTTGCTCCCATTCTTTTTATTTATTTATTTTTATTAGTGAATCACCATGAGGCACTATTACATACTTACAAACTTTCATGTTTGCATTTCAGTCATACAGTGATTGGATACCCATCCCTCCACCAATGCCCATTCTCCATCACCAATGATCCCAGTATTCCTCCCACCACTCCTCACCCTGTTTCTGTGGCAGGGCATTCCCTTTTGTTCTCTTTCTACTTTTGGGTATTGTGGTTTGCAATAGAGGGATTGAGTGGCCATCGTGTTCGGTCTATAGTCTATTTTTGGCTACATAGCAGTATTAAGTGTTTGCTCCATCCTTACATTTTGGGAAAATCTCCATATTGTTTTCCACAAGGTCTGGGCAAGATAGTATTCCTATAAACGGTGAGTGAGGATTCCTTTTTCTCACACTCTTACCAACACTTATTTCCAGTTTTGTTTTATTTTGCTTTGGTGTTGTTACTGTTTTCTTTAGTTTTGTTTTGTTTTGATAGAAACTTTTCTCACTTGTGTGGGGCGGTACCTCATTGTCATCTTTTTTGTTGTTGTTGTTATATTTATTTATTGAATCACTGTGGGAAAAGTTACAAAGCTTTCAAGATTAAGTTTTGGTCATACAATGATCAAACACCTTTCCCTTCACCAGTACTTATTTTTCACCACCAAGAACCCCAATATACCCCCCTCCCACCCCTCCCAATGCCTGTGAGGCAGATGATTTCTACTTAACTCTATCTCTCTCTACTTTGATTATATTCATTATTTTGACAAAAGATGCACCATTATTGTTTCCAGAATTCCCCGCCCCCAACAATCAGAACAGCTGAAAAAACATTGTAAAATAATTTGTTGTCTATAGCTGGTTATGAGAACCATATGATGTCACACAGCACCTATCACGGCCGTGCAATTTTGGATTTACGATATTTTACTAGGTAAGTCTGGAGGGATGAGAACGCTATTCGGGTCTCTCAAAGAGGAATCAAAAGAACTATGCTTGGAATATCACGATTCACTCAAATGAGAGATAGAATCCGGAGTTTTGATCTTCGTCAACGCTCAAGAATCAGGGACGCTGTCTCATTTGCCAAGACATCAAAAATCAGATGGGCTGGACACGTAATGAGGTTTACAGACAACCGCTGGACTAGAGCCATTACTGATTGGATTCCACGGGACATCAAAAGATCACGTGGACGCCCACCTATAAGATGGTCAGACTTCTTCGTCAAGACCCTAAATGATTGGTTTGAGGCTCTGCATGTTCCTAGAACGAACAGATACCATTGGGCTACGCTAGCACGCAACCGGGAAGAATGGAGACGTTACTGGCACCCGCTCGAATAAATCGATGAATAACGGGGATTAAGTGATTAAGTGATTAAGTGATTAAGTCTGGAGGGATTTCTGCCAAGAGCCAGATAATTACGAGATTGGTTTCTGTGTGTCTGGTGTTATGGCCGTGCTGGAGAGCCGCTCATGGGGGGCAACTCGTGACCTCGGTAGGGTGTGAAGGATGTGCTGGTACCACTCCCTTCCCATGAAACTGCAGTTTCCCCGTCACCACCGGCTCATATCTGGCTTTCCAATAAGCTCTGAGGTGGCAGCCACCTTGCTGCTGGGGTGGGGGGAAAAGGCGGAAGGGAGCAACACCCTTTCCCTCCTGGGGAGGCATGGCGTTGTAGTTTAGTCCATTCACTTTTCTGCCGCAAGCTACAGGGCTCTGGATTAACTCCTTTTGCCTCTGGAGCCATGGCTGTGCTGGAGAGCCGCTCATGAGGGGCAACTCATGACCTCGGTAGGGCATTAAGGGACTCATTGCATTTTGATTTGTGTTTTCCTGATCAGAAGTGATAATGAGCACTTTTACATATGATTATTGGCCATTCCTATGTCTTTCTCATGGAGGAATCTGTTGTTCATCTCTTCTTCCTAATTTTTTTTCTTTTTTTTCTTTTTGGGTCATACCCAGTGATGCACAGGGGTTATTCCTGGCTCTGCACTTAGGAATTACTCCTGGTGGTGCTCAGGGGACCATATGGGATGCTGGGAATCAAACCCGGGTCGGTCTTGTGGAAGGCAAAAGACCTACCCACTGTACTGTCGCTACAGCCCCTCTTCCCAATTTTTGAATGGAGTTATTTGTTAGTATTATTTTTTACTAAGCTTTGTGAGTGCTTTATAAATTTGGACTGTTAGTTCCATGTGACTATCCTCTCCCAACTGTAGGGTTTATTTTTATTTTAGCCTGTAATGTTAATAATCTTTTTTGTTGGTGCCCAAGCAATAGAACATCTGGTAGGGTGCTTGTCATGTACTAGGATCTGATCCTCAGCATACCATATGGTTCCCCAAACCAGTAGTGACCATTGAACCAAGAGCCAAGAATAAGTCCCGAGCATTGCTGGGTATCACCCAAAAATGATCACGGTCACAGTCACAGTCCTCCCGTTGTTCATCGATTTGCTCGAGCAGGCCCAGTAACGTCTCCATCGCGACACTTGTTGTCACTGTGTTTGGCATATTGAATACATCACGGGTAGCTTGCCAACAATTGTTTTTCTCTTATTTTAAGCACTCTGATTCACAATACTGTTAATGATAATTTCATGCACACTCCCTCCACTAAGTGTATCCCCCTCCCCAACTCATTTTCTTCCTGTTCCCCCCCCCTCTGCCCCCAGCCATGGAAGGCTGAGTTCTGTAGGCCAGTTCTCAGGTTCAGTTGCCTTTGGCCATTTTCTATTCCCTTACTTTGTTTCTTTATATCCCACACATGAGAGAGGTCATTTTGTATATCTCCCTTTTGTTCCCTTCTAACTTCATGCAGCATGATACTTTCCATAAGTATTCACATGCCA
This sequence comes from Sorex fumeus, assembly GCF_029834395.1. Taxonomy (NCBI): domain Eukaryota; kingdom Metazoa; phylum Chordata; class Mammalia; order Eulipotyphla; family Soricidae; genus Sorex; species Sorex fumeus. The sequence goes on along the minus strand of NW_026606158.1, from coordinate 2,908,495 downwards.
GAAAATAGCATGCTTTTTGTCTTTTCTTATAGCTGAGTGTTATTTCATTGTGTACATATGCCATAGGCTTATTCAGTTACCTGTTCTTGGACACTTGGATTGTTTCCAGATTTTGGCTATTGTGATTGTGAAGAGCATGCCAATGAACATGGGAGTACAAACGATGAAAAGCTCTCAACAAATGTGGAATAGTCCTGCTAAGGATCATGATTTTGATGTACATTTGAAATATAGAAAATCAGGGCTGGAGCAATAGTACAGCAGATAGAGTGTTTGCCTTGCACGCAGCCGACCCAGGTTTGATTCCCAGCATCCCATATGGTCCCCCAAGGACCGCCAGGAGTAATTCCTGAGTGCAAAGCCAGGAGAAACTCCTATGCATCACCGAGTGTGACCCAAGAGTAAAACAGATACATATTTGGAATGGAACAAATATTAGAAAATTAGTCTAAATGCAGCGCAGAGTAAAATCTTTCAGGCTATCTCCATTTCTTGCTATCTGAGAAAATTTAGCAACGCCCATACACAAAAATGCCTTCTGAATAATGATTTTGAAAAAATAACACCTTGGAAAATATGGATAAAAATGTTACAGGCATACGTTTCCATGCACAGCTGAGCTTCTGAGAAAGAAGATAAATCCCCGGAGACTTAAAACAGAGTGAGACACGAAGACTCACGTTGCCCTCTATTTGTGATTCTTCGGGAGACAGTTTCTATTTTTACTAACGAAGAGGTTTAAGGTTCTTTTTATTTATATATTTGGGGAGAGACAGTGTTCGGGTTACACCCAGCAGTGCTCAGGATATGCATGACAAGTACCTTACTTACCTCCTGTGCTATCTCTCTAGTCCTGAGGTTCTTGTTATTATTATGAATCATCCCAGAAGAAAACAAAACCAAAAAAGTCTTGGATTTTTTTTTGCCACACCCAGCAATGCTCAGGGGTTGCTCCTAGCTCTGCACTCAGGAATCACTCCTGGCATTGCTTGGGGGACTATGTGGGATGCTGGGAATCAAACCTGGGTTAGCCGCAAGCAAGGCAAACACCCTACCCGCTGTGCTATCACTATAGCCCCAGTATTGGACTTTTTAAAGGTGGAAATAGAGACTGTACCCTTGCACAAAGCCAAGGCGATCAAGAAGCTCCGTGAAACTCTAGGTAAAGTGGCATATTTGGGCAAACAAAATACAGTAACCCAAAAGAAAGAAATCCCTTGGCCAGCAATGGCAATGGGGAGTCAGTGACTGTGTCAGCTTGGAATGCGGGCAGGAAAAAGTCTTCCCTGCGATTTATAACCACGGGATGCCCATTGTGAGGAAATGGGACTCTGTAAGGCCCCCGACACAGCAGGGTTCCTCCCTAAGGCAAGACTCAATCCTCTCTGGAGAAAAACACCTTCAAACTAGGCTTCACAGCATTTTCAAAGCTGAATACGTGAGGAAGAGGATATCTAAATTCTATAAGGAAAGCTAAACATGAGAAATAATCCAGAGGGCAGGATTCAGCAAAAAAGAATAAACACCAGAATTGGGCCCTTAATAACATCTGTTAATAGAATGATTGGATTCCGACTAAAAGTAGACAGAAAATTTAAATCAGAATTGAAAAATATAAGAAATAAACAATACCCAATTAAAATACAAAGTGGGGTTGACACAGAAACAAATGGATCTTAAAATGAGATGTGATTATTGAAACGAGCAATTCGTTCAAAGGGTTTAAAAAGAGAACAGATACATATTTGGAATGGAACAAATATTAGAAAATTAGTCTAAATGCAGTGCAGAGTAAAAGAAAGAAAATATGAAATGTAGACAATAGAAGAAATGTATAACTTCATGTAATCAGATTTCTGGGGAAGAAATTGAGATTATAGGGATGGGTGGTAATTGAAGATATAATGAGTAAGAATTGCCCACATTTGATGAAAGAATAATTTCAGATTTAGAAAACACAATGAATATCAATCAAACCAATTTTAAAAGCCACCTCTGAGCATATTGTTATAATATTGAAATAAATCCCAAACAGAGGGAATTGCTAAAGTAGGCAACAAGAAAAGAGAAAAATAGCTTTCAATCTCCGTGACATAATTTTTCAGGAAAACAAAAGAGAATTTATTATTAAAAGTCACTTACTCAATGACTATCTAGAACATAGGCACTAAGGGTTTTTTAAAGGAGGGTATTACAGCCACACATGCTAGGGGAAAAGGCAGCTAAGATAGGGAAGGGAGCACCAAATAAAGGGTGTTGGGAGGATCCTCCCAGGATGGGAGAAGCATGCTGGAAGTAGACTCTAGATCAAACATGATTGCCACTCAATGCCTCTTTTGCAAACCACAACACCCAAAAGGAGAGAGAGAATAAAAGGGAATGTCCTGCCACAGAGGCAGGGTGGGATGGGGACAATGAGGGGTGGGAGGGATACTGGGGTCCGTGGTGGTGGAAAATGGACACTGGTGGAGGGATGGGTATTTGATCATTGTATAATTGAAACCCAAGCACAAAAATTTGTAAGTCTACAACTGTACCTCATGGTGTTTCACTAATAAAAATTTTTTAAAAAGGAGGACCTTAGACATAAAAAGAAAGAGTGAGGAAACAGGTTTTGCATATTTTAAAGTATGTTTATATGAAATAATGAAAATAATCACTAACTAGGAACCATCTTAAAAACAAGTTGGCAGGGTCAGGGAGATATCACAGAGGACAGGGACATGTTTACACATGTGGAGTGTTCCCCATTCCCTGAAAACTACCAGGTATGGGATGTGGGGCTGGTGGTTCCTGAGCATAGATAGATTGGGTGGGCAACCCTAGGTATCCTTGACTCAGCAGAGCAGCCCAGGACCCAAACAGCTCTCTGTCCTCTGTCTGAAAGTTGAACCAACCAACCTGCTTGGCCAACTCTCTCTGAGGGTGGTCATTGGGCACCTGTTTTGGACTCTGTGAATATGCCTTTTCAACATAAAACAAGACGGAAATAAAACATCTTGGGTAATAGAGTAGATAATGAGTCCACAGTAGGAAATTTCTTCTAGGATTCTTGTATAATTCTGAAAGTGATTGCACTCATAACTAAAGTTTAATGATCAGCACAAGGAGAATGAAAATTTATTGCTCAACTCTCAAAACAAACGAAAACAAACAAACCAGGAAACAATAAATAGAAAATAGAAAAAATAACCCCAAAGAAGGCACACATTCAAAGATAATATTTATGAACACTGTATTCATGTACAAAACATTTACATCATTGAATATAATCAAATATGTATGAATGCATATACAAATATGAAGTGATATTTTTATTTTTTAATTGAATCACTGTAAAATGCAGTTACAAAGCTTTCATGATTGAGTTTCAGTCAAACAATGGTCAAACACCCTTCCTGACAACAGTGTGCATTTTCCATCACCACCACCAATGTCTCCAGTATTCTTCCTGCCACTCCCACCACAACCCACTCCCTGCCTCTTTGGCAGGTATTTTTCTTCTTTCTCTCTACTTTGGGCATCTTGGTTTGCAAAACCGAGAGGTCATCCTGTTTGGTCCATAGTCTACTTTCAGCACACAGTGACATTTTTAAAGCTAAGTATATGGATTCAATTGTGTCCCCTTAGCATTGACCTGATCCTCAGGAACTGGGAACGTGGTTTATTTGGAAATAATTGAGATGAGGTCCCACTGGAGTGGGGCTGGTCCCACGTTCAGTCTAACAGAATCCTTAGACCAATGATGAAAAGGAACACAGAAAGGACAGATAGAAAAAAAAAAGCAGGACAGGTAGGGTTGGGGGAGACTTAGTTGTCTATTAGCCAATGAAGGTCAAAGCAAACACACAGAAACTGAGGCAAAAGACATGCGACTCCCAATCATTGCAACAGCAGTCACAGAAGGGAGGAAATAATAATAGTAATGATGATGGGTTTAGAGTAAAATGAAAGGGGATGCAATAGCACAGCGGTAGGGCGTTTGCCTTGCACTCAGCCAGCCCGGTCGAGCCGGGTTCGATTCCTCCGCCCCTCTCGGAGAGCCCGGCAAGCTACCGAGGGTATCTCGCCCGCACGGCAGAGCCTGGCAAGCTCCCCATGACGTATTCGATATGCCAAACACAGTAACAACAAGTCTCACAATGGAGACGTTACTGGGCCCGCTCAAGAAAATCGATGAACAACGGGAGGACAGTGCCACAGATGTACAGAGGTCAGCACATACAATAATAAAATAAAAAGAACATTTAAAAGTGAATGAAGTTAAAAATACATAAACACAGAAGATTTACATTTGTGTCATTCCCCCCAAATCAAGGAACAGAATTCCAATATGGAAGTTTTCAAAACATGCTAGGTAACATAATAGTCCCATTTTATGAAAGCAGAATGAGATTGTGCCAGTATCAGGCAATGACTCTGTAAGAAGAAAATTACAGGCATGTCATACCATAAACTTAGATACCAAACATTATCAGAAATCTTATTGAAAAATCAGTGAGTGCTCTTGTGCCCCCTTTCCTAATGAACATAATTATGATGAAGCTTGGTTTATCCCAGAAGCTTAACATGACATCATCTACCGCTGCAATTGACCATATGAAGGAATTACAGAGAAAAGTCCAGTGATTATGTCAATAGGAAATGAGCACTTGAGAAAGATCAATACCCAGTGGGACAAACATTCTTAGGAATTAAATTAAAGACAGCCTACTTAAAATTATAATATCTATCTACAAATATCTGCAGGAAATACCATAATTTGTGGAAAAAGCAACAGATTCCTTTATCTCATGTCTAGAAAGAGGATAAAGCTGTCTTCCAGTCCTAATCTGGCTGAGACCCTCATTTTGCCCTACCTGTCTGCATTGCATTGTGGGTACTTTGACATGCAGCTATGTAGAGCATCCTAAAGACACTCTGTCCTAAGAACAGAACTAGAAAACAAAATAGGGCTGAGATAGTATAGCTGATAAGGCTTTGTATTGGCTTCTGGCATCTGGGCTTCAATTCCTGGCACCCTAGTAAGTCAGTCCCTTAGGCCCCAGTAGAGAGTGACCCCTGAGACAGGAGAAAGCCCAAATAATGCCTGAGAACTGTCTCTTTTTTGTTCTGTTTTGTTTGCTTTTTGGGTCACACCCAGCGATGCTCAGGGATTACTCCTGGCTCTGCCCTCAGGATCACTCCTGGTATGTTTGGGGAACCATATGGGATGCTGGCGATTGAACCCGGGTTGGCCGCATGCAAGGCAAATGCCCTCCCTACTGTACTATCTCTCCAGCCCCCTGAGCACTGTTTGTGATTTTCTCCCCACACATACAAAAAGTAAAAAAAAGAAATTAGAGTTGAAAACTGTCCTGATTCTCAGGTGACATGACTATTAGAAAATCCAAAAGGATATATGAACAAATTATTCAGATTAATAAGAGCACTTGCCAAGGTATCTAGACATAGGAAATCTTGCAACAGATATTTGCTTTACTATAGAATTGATTACGTAAGAATCATTTATGCATCAGAAAAATAATAAGATATCTAGAGAAAAATGTAAGGAAAGATATGCAAGGTCTTTATGGAAAATGTCAAATACTGCTGTGAATAACACAAAAATTGAGAAACTGTTTAATATGTTTATATGTTAGTTGATAAAACGCAACTTATCAACAAATATATCTAAATATTAAAACACTGTACTCCCATTGCTCATCGATTTGCTCGAGTGGGCCTAGTAACGTCTCCATCGTGAGACTTGCTGTTACTGTGTTTGCCATATCAAATACGCCATGGGAAGCTTGCCAGGCTTTGCGGTGTTGGCGAGATACTCTCGGTAGCTTGCTGGGCTCTCCGAGAGGGGCGGAGGAACCGAACCTGGGTCAACCGGGCCAGCAGTGGGCAAGGCAAACGCTCTACCGCTGTGCTATTGCTCCAGCCCAATATTGAAACAATTGTAGTTAAAAATCACAACAGGATTATTACTAGACGTCAGCATTCTGAATCTAAAATTTATTTGGATAATTATTGGCCCTAAAGAGCCAATTCCTCTTTGAAAGAGAAAAACCACGCGGGGGACATGTCTAGTAATACTGATAATAGTTTTTAATGAATAAATAATATTTAACAAGAATGGCTTTTAAAAGGAATATACAAATCAGACAACAAAATGAAATGAAGAGGAAAGAAAATAAAACCACATAAATAGATATTTAACAAATGAGATAAACATTGTGGACCGGTGGCAAAATGACAGTTAATTAAATGAAAGTTGCAGAGATATTTCATTGTTCTAGGGGAGAAATATATTTAACTAATTTTATATCCAAATATCCAATATAGTTGATATAATATATGACTAATACTTTGTTCAATTAATATATTCAATATTTTAAATAAAACACATGAACTTGATTCATTGATTTTTGAATTACAATATTTAATTGAGGTCTATCACAGTTTATATTATTGTTGAAGTGATTTTATAGTTGCAGAGTATGTAAGTCGGAACACATGCCAGGTTAACCCAAGACTGAAGTATAAAAGGACTATTTTTATCTTTAAAAACTGAGGCTACTTTATACAAAACTCATAGAAGCAAAGCTTTATGTTAATAAAATACAAAAGCGTACAGCATAAAGAAAAGCTATTTCACAGTAAAGTCAATAGTTTTTATAAATCAAAGTTAATGCAAATGAAGTAAAAAGATCTGCTACAAATTGCCAGAAGATTTCTATGATTCAATGTGATAATAAGAATTAATTACTAGAATATTTAATGACCCTTTATTGATCTAAGGGCAAATTAACCAATAAAATATTAATTTATACTAGAAATGGAAAAGAGTCAATTAAATATTAATAGACAGTCTAATTCACCAATATTCAGAAAATAGAAAATTTAAACTACAAAGTGGTACCATTTCAGCAAATTTTAGAAAGTGTGCCAAGACTCACTAGAAGCAGGAAGTAGATAAAAGAAAATTTTCATATGGTGAATACAAATTATTTTAATTTCTTTGTTGAGCTCAGGCAATAACAATGATACGTACTGATAAACATTTTATATTATCTAACAATTGAATTTATGAGCATAAGTAATAGAAAAACACAACAACCAAAGGGAGAGAAAAATAAAACAGATAAGATTGATAGAAGAGAAATAGAAACAAGAAAACTTGGAAGGGATGTGATGAGTGATGTTCAATCTGGTTTTCCCACAGGATCTACAGACAAACGTCATGCTCTGAGTCAACATACATAAGATACAGAGGTAACATGGGAAACAATCTGTAGCACTGTTGCACTGTTGGCCCGTTGTTCATTGATTTGCTCGAGTGGGCACCAGTAACGTCTTCATTGTGAGACTTGTTACTGTTTTTGGCATATCAAATACGCCATGGGGAGTTTGCCGGGATCTGCCGTATGGGCGGGATGCTCTTGGTAGCTTAAAAAATTAATTACTGGACTATTCTGGGGCCACTGTTCTCTTGGAAATCCCCTCTCATTCCCATCAAACAACTGGTAGCATTGACTCTTGCCCTTGGGGAGGGGAAGAACCCCCCAAACCAAGATAAAGACAGAGCAAATGACTATTTTTAGAAAGTTCCTCAGTGTGAATCCCCTAGAGCAATAAACCACAGAATTGGAGGCACATTTCTAAGGCTTTACACCCATTCCTACAAAATATTTTTTAAAAGTTGTATTTGTGGCAACATGGTTACAATAGTGCTAAATATTAATGTATGTGGCATGCAAGGTTACTACCACCAGATGCCAGACTCCGCACCATTTATGTCACTTTAGTTCACCATTTCCTAATTTTCAATCTTCCTTCCCCCTCCATTCGCTCACTCCTACACAATTTGGTTCCCACTGGTTCTGTGATCAAAGTCAAATTTTGTTATCCATTCCCTTGTTTTGTTTATTTACAACATTCCTATAACTCCACTAGTATTGTAGCAAAAGGCAAGATTTCGTTCTTTTTTATCGCTGCATAATATTCTTTTGTGCACATACACAACCATCTCTTTACTCATCTGTTATTGGATATTTGGGTTGATTCTCAATCTTGGCTATTGTGAACAGTGCTACCATAAACATAGGTTTGTATGTATATTTTCACAATGATGACAGTGTTCTTGGGATAGATGCCAAAGAGTGGAATTGCTAGAGGGTCCCCTTATCTTTGCAGAACAACACTTGTTTATTTTTGAAGAGTTAGTCTCTTCAAAAATAAACAAGTCTCTAACGAAGTCATAAATATAGGATTAACTGTGAAAATCAGTATGTTTCATGTCCAGAGAAAACAAGATATTATATCCAGAAGATAAAGAACAAAAGTTTTAGGTAATATGCCATAGAGATGCCTCCAGACCCCGCACCAGATTGTCTCATCAGGGGCAACCCTGAGGGGGTTGAATGAGTTCTCCTCCCTGCCCTCTCAGAGCCTCGGAAGCCAAAAACCTCCAGAACTCAATTGTTGCCATGCTCACGGCCAATTTCCAGAGGTTCTGAATTTCAACACATTGATGAGTTAATGTGCTGAAAAACACAGGTATGCAGGCCTTTTGACTGAAATCTCCAGGCTTGCATGAAGTCGCGAATGAGTGACTCCACCCCATCCTCCATATCCTTGTATTTCCAGTAGACTGGCAGTCATGCCCAGGTTTCATGACATCTCATACTCGACAACACTGATGTACCAAGAGTAGCACACCACATTTGCCAAATAGAAGGCAACCCATCTCAGGGAGAAAAAAATAAATGTGTGTGTTTATATTTGTGTGTGTGTGTGTGTGTGTGTGTGTGTAAGCACGCAAGGTTTAATCTTTAACAACATGTTACCAATCTCTTCACACACTTTCCTCTAAGGAAATTTTTGGAATTTGAAATTTCCTCTAAGGTAATATGCCATAGAGATGCCTCCTTTTTAGTGGATTATTCGATCACCATGACGATCACGACCATCCTGTTGTTCGTCGATTGCCTCGAGCAGGCCCCAGTATCGTCTCCTTCATCCTAGCCCAGAGATTTTTTAAAAAGTGCCATATTCAAGGCTCTTTCAAGGTTAGGAGAATGAGACCCATCATTGTTACTGGTATTTGGCATATTGGGTACGCCACGGGGAGTTTGCCAGACTTTGCCATGTGGGCATGTTACATTCGGTACCCTGCCAGTTTGTCCAAAGTAGGAATGAGAAATAACATGTCAAATAACATGTCGCCCGGCCGCATTTCCAAGAGCTGGGTTTTATAGTCTCTGAGTCGTGGTCGTTGATGGGATTACATGGCGCCAGGGTGCCAGTTGTTGAGTGTGACCCCTGCCTACTGGAATTTGAAGGATCTGGATGGAGGATGCTCAGCCCTGATCTGAGCAGGCTTGGAGATCTCAGCCCCGGGGCCCGCATGCCTTTGTTCCTCTGCCGGTACCTTCATGTGTGTGGAGAGTGCTCTCAGCATGGTGGTGGCTGGTTCTGGAGGTCTTCGGCTGCCAGGGCCCTGGTCGGGGTGGGGAGGGAAACTCAACCCGCTCCCCTCCAAGGGGCCCCAGAGAGGACAGCCAGGCGCTGGGGCAGGAGACTGAGGGCGATCTGGCTGCGACATCTGTCACCCCATTGATCACCAGGGTTGATTCGGCTGATCTGGCTGACTAGGTGGGTGTCCCCTTCCTCCCTCACCACTCCATGTGCGTCCCTCTTGAAGCTGCATGCTCGGTCGAAGAGGACGGCCTTCCCCAAATAGAGATGGACCGGTCTTCGGTCGAGGGTATACGAGTAGCTGCGCTCCCCTGCTAGAACCTCCAAACAAATCCTCAAAGTGGATTGGGCTGGAGCGATAGCACAGTGGTAGGGCGTTCGCCTTACATGCGGCCAACATGGCCGACCCGAGTTCGATTCCTCCACCCCTCTCGGAGAGCCCGGCAAGCTACCGAGAGTATTTGATATGCCAGACACAGTAACAACAAAGTCTCCAATGGAGACGTTACTGGGCCCGCTCGAGCAAATCGACGATCAACGGGAGGGCCTTTACCTTTACCTTTACCATAACAAACAATACAAAAAACATTATTTAGGTCCTGCTTTGGGGGCAGGGTTTGGCAGTCAGGGTGGAAACATTTGAAATATGGTGGTGGGTAGGTGTAATGGTGGTGGATAGGTGTTGGAATATTAAATGCAAAAAATTATTGTGAACAATTTTATAAAAAATTAAATAAAATTTAAAAAAAGAACAAAAGTTTTAGATAGGCTCTTTGCTAATAGTATGTTTTTTTTTTGTCTGAAATTCAGATTCACTGGATGGTTTAGAGCATATGTATTTGATCAAATAAAGAATGTTCCAGATTCCACTGTTGTTCAGTTCAGTCTTTACAAATAGAAACAGCCAAGATTCTTCATCAAGTATTTGGAAAAATGTACATCTTGAGAGAGGTGTCAGAATGGAAGAGTTAGAAAAACTATTCCCTTTCCCTCTAAGAAAAAATACAATTAAGGATAAAGAAAAAATACTTTGGAATAAATGCAGTGCTATCTTTAGGGAAGTTTAAAACAATCCACAATCTTCTTTGCTATGAAACAAAACTAAATTATGGGACTTAAAAGTAAGAAAATTAGGAAAATATTAATAAACAGAAACTTATGGATAGCTGAATAGTCAATGAATGAATGAAAGACTCAACAAAACATGTAACTTAAGAATCACTGTAGTACTGTCGTCCCATTGTTCATCGATTTGCTCGGGTGGGCACCAGTAACGTCTTCATTGTGAGACTTGTTATTACTGTTTTTGGCATATCGAATAAGTTATGGGGAGCTTGCCAGGCTCTGCCTCACGGGCAGGATACTCTCAGTTGCTTGCTGGGCACTTAAGAATAATAAAATAAAAAGAAAAAATATGAGAAGTATTAAAGGAGAATTAAGAAGTAAATAATAGTAGATACAGAACTTCTAATAATGTTTATTAACAGTTTCAGAAAGACAAAGGTGAAGGGGTATGATAAGCAGAGTGATAATACCCTGATTATTTACTATATTTATTCACTAACCTCTAACACCTGTGCATATGAATTCTATGATGTGGTTATTAAATAATCTTTCCACATTCTAAACATCAGAGTTTGCAAATGCAAATTTATAAGGGGAAGGAACTTCATAGATGTGACTAAGTTAAGTGTCCTGAGATGTGGAGATTATAACAGATTATTTAGATACTCATTATTATGTTCATATATTCTTCTTATTATAAAAAGGATAAATATAAGAGGATCATGAACAAAGAGAACATGATGTGATATCAGTTGCACAGATTGGCGATGTGGCCAGAAGCCAAGGAATGCCTGAAGCTTCCAGAAGTTGGAAGAGACAAAGAACAAATTCTTCCCTGGAGTTTTCAGAAGAAACCACACCTTAGACACTATAATCTTTTCCTTTATGATTCACTATGAGCATTTTAAGTGCAGAAATGTGAAAGAAAAATAATTTTATTGCAAGCTGGTTAGTTTGGGTAATTTATTATAGCAGTAGCAGAAAACGAACATACCCAGGTACAGGAGGATTAAGTTTACAATTAAATTAAATTTTTCTTTTTTTGCTTTTTTTTGGTGTCACACCCAGTGATGCAGGGGTTACTCCTGGTTCTGCACTCAGGAATTACTCCTAGAGGTGCTTAGGGGACCATATGGGATGCTGGGAGTCGAATCCGGGTCAGCTGCGCACAAAGCAAGTGCCCTACCCGCTGTGCTATCGCTCCAGCCCTCATAAATTAAATTTGTTTACCAGTTGACCTTACAGAACTTTGGCACTTTGGTAGTGGTTGAAGTGCAAAAACCTTGTATGTTAAATATATAAACATTATTGTAACCCATACTATCTCAACAATAATAAAATATTTGAAAAGTGATGTTTCAGAGGAAAATCTGAAAACCAAAGGAATTCACCCTATTAAACACTAAATATTGATTCAGGGATGATCTTCAAAAAATGGGTTGAGAAAATTTTGCAAAATCTAACATTTATTCCTGATTAAAACCCTCAGCAAAATAGTACATTGCATATTGGATAAGATGCTTGTACTTACTAAACATTCTTCCTTTTCTTACATTTTAGTTTTATGAAGCTGTTCACAATAGTCCATTACAGATAATAATTCAAACACCAATCTCACCGTCGTGCACCTTCCCACTACCATAAGAGGAAAGTGTGTGAAGATTGTTGTATTTCATCCTGGAGCCATTTAAACCCTTATGTAAGAGACCCCAGGCATGTATGTTAAAAACCAAACAACTGTGTGCTACTTTTGGTACATCAGTGGGCTAGAGTATAAGAGGTCATTCTGTGTTGCTCTCTTCTGGGAGCTTACATTCTTACCATTCATTGATAAAAATAGAATAATATAATGATAAATGAACAAATGATTTAGCAGAAATTTTCCTAAAAAAAAAGATATGTTTGACAAATAAGCACAAACATAAGATGGCATATGCTATTGGTTTTGAGGAAAATTTAAGTGAAGATACACAGTAATATACCATTACATATGCATCAGAATGCCTAAAGATTAAGGATTACCATGACAAGTGATGGAACTGATATAAAGCAATTAAAAAGAAAATCCAATGCTGGTGTCAGTGTAAAATGGTGTAATCCCCTTAGAAATAAGTCTAGCAGTTTCTTTAGAGTTTTTACACATGTCTTTCATATGACGCATGTACAATATTTACCAAATATAAACAAAAGGATATATTGTGAACACTTGCACCCTAATATTCACAACATTACTATTTGTAATTGTCTCAAATTGAAGACAATCCAAATGTCATCAATAAGTGAATAGATAAGCAAATTGTTGTTTATTTATGCAAATGACCATAACCTAACATTAGAGATTAGATTATTGATACAAGCAGTAATATAGATAAATTTCACAATAATTATGCTGAATTAGAAAACTACAGAGAGACGAGGATACTTGATGTTGATTTTGTTTATTTAGGCTACTAGAAAATTAAAATTAATGTATAGTGACAGAAAGATTAGTGATTTCCAAGGATAGGGTGTGGAGTAGAGGAAGAGGTTACAAAATAATTGATCAAGTTTTGAAAATATTGTACTTGCTCATTTAAAATTTTTATAATTATATATATTTGTCATATCAGTTTCACTGCACAGAAACTGTTTAAATAACTTAATGATAGACTAAATTATACCCTCTCGAATAAAAAATTTTAATTACTTAAAATAAGCCTAAATGTGAAAGATAAAGGAATAAAGCTTCTGATAGAAAATGTAGGAGAAACACCTATGTACTGGTGTAGGAAAATTTTGTTAGAATGGACACAATTGCAAAAGAAGTTATAGAAGTCAATTATGTTAAGTTAAACTCTTGTCAATTAAAAATTATATTTAAAAAAGTGAAAAGGCAAAAAGCAGAGTAAAGACATATAACCTGATAAAGCCAAATGAAAGAATTCACAGCCTGAATAAGAAGGATCTAACTTTAAAAGTAATTTTTATTTTTGTGCCATTGACTTAGAGTTTATCTATGCTTGCAAACATATAATCAGGTATGGACCGTTATATAATTTCAGATGTATTTAAAATGGACACAGTAGTTTAAGAGGCGTCTCATAGAGAAAACTATGACTTTTGGTCATTAAGTCTATGGACAAAGATAAGTGCACTTTGGGTAGTTGAGGCAAGTGAAAACTAAGGCCAGAGTAAAATACCTCCCCCATCCAAACTGAAGAACTAAAGTGAAAAGCCTGACAGCTGCAAATAGCCACAAGGCACCTGAGCCCTCCTACTTCTGGAAGCAAAATAAATAAATGCACAGCAACTTTGGGAAGTTCTCTCATAATGACTGCCATCACCCAAAGGATGAATTCTACCAAGCAAAATGTATACATCCACATAAAAATAAAAACAAGGAAGAGGGCACATATCTATCAATGGTAAGCTGGAGAAATAAATTGCTGTTTGTCTATACCTTGGTATGTTCTTAAGTCATGAGAAAGAACACATTTGCATGCAGCAGTGTGGATAGACTTTGCAAACATAATGGAGAGAAAAACAAAACATAAGCATTGTGAAGTGTATTCTGAATAATTCAACTTAAGCAAAAAGAGTGACAAAACTAATCTGTGGATAAGAAAGTAAGACTACAGTTGCCTTGGGTGCTGGTGAGTCCTGAGATGAGGTTGGTGCAGGCAGGTTTCTCGGGTAATAAGAATGTTTTATTTATTTCTAAAGTGTAGGTGGCATTACAAGAGTGTCCTCACTGTGTCAAGAACATTTTGCTTAAGATAGGACTGTTTTACTCTGTTGGTGTTGCCCTTCTGTATTTGCAAAACCAAATGCTTAAACTGCTATAATAATGTGGTGCTTACTAACAGGGAGGGCTACATGGGAGTTGCAGGTAAGAGGGGGTAATTGGAGAGTGGTAGATGGTCCCCTGAGTTTTGGTAGTGGGAGTGGTATGGTAGATCATTAATCAGGCTGAAACTGTCCTTAAGTAGGACTGTAAGCCAAAGGCACTGCAACTTAAAACAAGGAATAAGGGACTTGCTCTCACAATAGCTGTAGCACTGTCCTCCCGTTGTTCATCGATTTGCTTGAGTGGGCACCAGTAACGTGTCCATTGTGAGACTTGTTGTTACTGTTTTTGGCATTTCGAATACCCCATGGATAGCTTGCCAGGCTCTGCCATGTGGGAGGGATACTCTCAATAGTTTGCCGGGCTCTCTGAGAGGGACAGAGGAATCAAACCTGGTTTGGCAGCATGCAAGGCAAACGCCCTACCTGCTGTGCTATTTTGCAAATATTTTCAAGTTGCATAAATGAATTTTGCAAAATTAATAAAGCCAAATGAAAGAACTCACAGAAAAATTGCACTGAAAGAAAAATATAGGCATCTGTGTATGAATGAAATAGGTCCTTTTGATCACTTTATCACTTGACTTCCTGTTAATCATCGATTTGCTTGAGTGGGCGCCACTGTCTCCATTTGTCTGTCACACGCTAGTGTAGCCCAATGGTGTCTGTTTTTTCTAGGAACATGAAGATCCTCAAACTGATCGTTCAGAGTCTTGATGACTAAGTCTCACTATCTCGTAGGTGGGCAGCCACGTGGTCTTTTGATGTCCATTGGGATCCAGTCGGTAAGGGCTCTAGTCCAGCGGTCGTCTCCAAATCTCATCACGTGTCCAGCCCATCTGATTTTTGACGCCTTGGCAAACAAGAGAGCATCCCTGATTCTTGATCATCAACGGAGGTCAGAACTCCGGAATCTTTCTCTCATCTGAGTGAAACGTGATACTCCAAGCATAGCTCTTTCAATTCCTCTTTGGGAAACCCGAATAGCGTTCTCATCCTGTTTGTGTAGGGCCCAGTTCTCTGAGGCACATGTTACTGCAGGAAGAACAGTGGAATCAGAGAGATGTGCCCAGAGCCGGAGGTTCTTCGTCTTCTTAGCTATTGCTTCGACGCTCTTGAAGGCGTTCCAAGCTGCTCTCTTCCTCCTGCGCAACTCAGGATCCAGGTCATTTGTCATGTTGACTTCTCAACCTAGGTACACATAACTGTTGCATTCGGAGATGTTTGTCCCAGTGAGAGTGAATAGAACGTCAGGAATGAGACCATTGAGGTCCTCTTACCCCATCACAAAGATAGGAGGATATAGTGAGAAATGAAAGCTCATCTTGATTATCAAATAGAGTTGGGAAAGAAACATGTCAAGGTATTGAAAAAATTTAAATTATTGAAAAAGTTAACTCTTTAAAAATATAAGTTTAATTTTTAAGTTAAAAATTAAATTTTTAAAATTAAGAAAATTAGATTAAATTTTAATTAAAAAATTAAAATTAAAATACTGAAACTTGCAGAAGAGACTAAAAATGAAATTTTAAAAAAAATGAAAAGGGTGTAGAAGGGGTAGATTCTTCTAAAATTGGAGCCAGGAGGAATACAGTCATCCATCCTGAAGAGGACGGAGCAGGTAATACAATGTTGAATGAGAAGAGTAAGAAGAGCGTCCAAGTAGGAGATGGGAGGTGAACAGAGAACCATATTGAATTTAAGACAATGTAAGTTACTAGGTATAAAGGACACTTGTGCCCCAGTGAATCCCTGAATTTTGCTTCCACTTTGGGGGATAGTAAGGTTTGGGCCACACGTAGCGGAGTTCAGGGGTTACTCCTGGCTCTGCACTCAGGAATCTCTCCTGATGGTGCTCAGAGACCCATATGCAGTGCCAGGGATAGGATGAGGATTGGTCACATGCAAGGCACATGCCTTAACCTCTGTACTATCTCTCTAGCCTGATGTTGCTTTCACTCTTGAGTTAACTTTTCTTAAAGCCTAGAATTCTAGAGTAGCTGGCGACTACTCCAGGGTCTATGAGTCAAAGATGTACAGATGGGATCTCTGGATACTCTTGCTGTTCAAGATCTGTTCACTTTCTCATGGTCTCAAAACGGCTGCCATACCTGTGGGTTTTATTGCCAACATCCACAATTGAAGGAGAGAGAAAGACAAAGGGTCTATGCTCTCTATGCTGGTTTAGTTTGTCCCTTTGCATGGCTTCCTAGAGCTCCTCCCATGACTTTTATATCTTTGTGACCAAAAGAATGTCATGCATTCACTCCTGGGATATATAATCATCCAAGACACCAATAAGATTATGCAAAAGAATGTCTGTTACCCAGCAGTCTGTCACTGCACTGAAAGAAAAAAAAAACCCAAGATTTAATTATCTAATCTATAATGCTTCCTTACCTAAATCTTTCAGTAGCTTTAAAATACACTATTCTGAACTTGACATCAAATTTTCCTATAATTTGGATGCTATTAACCTCTTTGTCTTTATCTTACATTTATTTGGGCAAGTAAAACTTGTTTCCTGAATAGTTTACCAGCTTCTGTATATAAAACTACATTACTTGCAATACCTGCTTGTATATAGTTCCTTCTCCCTAAAATATCCTTTACTCCCCTTAATGTCTGCTTCATAATTATCCTTCCTGACACCTCTCCTTGACACTCCATGAGCCCCATGAGTAGAACCTTCAACACCCACCTTTAGTTCCTGCATCCACTTTTACAGCTCCATTTGAAATGAGCTGCAACCAATCTTTATTGAAAACGCCCCTTAATGGCTTTTTATCTCGTGTGAAATTGAGGGTCTCTGTGACAGAAATTATGCTGCCTCATTTTGTGATCATGGTCTCTGAGCTAGTAGTTGCTAAATTAATGTTTATTGAAGGAATAAAGGAAAAGAAGGGAAAGAGTACACCAGATCTATAATTTTGCCAAGCAGGAAGCTCAAAATACTTGGAGAAGGCATTCCTCTCCCACAAGAAAAAGCAACATCTGGCAGGCATCTGCAAGCCCCCTTTGTGGCAAAGCTTCTGGGAAATCAGAAATGCATGTAATAAAAGGTTTGGGCTTTTTCCTTCCATAGGGTGTTCAGTGAGCCCACAGAGAGCTATGGGGAGGAGCTCAGAATATCAGCCAAGCGGAGCCTGATTATAGATCAGCTGTCAGATTGGAAAAGAAATCTTTCTCGTGCTGGACAGATTGCTTGTTGAGGATCATTAACCATTTAGGACACGAGGATTTTTTTTTTTTCGATTTAAATTGCTCTCCAACCTAGCAATATGAAAATGAAACCCCATTATGACAAAATCATCTTTCATTCCTTATCAGCGTCTCATCCTTCAAGTGTGATTAGGGAAAATTTGAGGTTGTCTCCCACGCCTTGTACCGGACCAGAGTGAATAAAATGGTGAGTATAAATGGCATGAGGATCAAGTTTAAAGAGAAATTATCTACCTCGTCACTTTTCAATCAGTCAATCATCTACCTATTGAGCTCTGTTTTGTAAAAGAAGCTTAACAGACTTTTATTCTTCGTAGGTTGAGTTAGTTCTCATTCACTCTAAGGAGAAAAAGATAAGTTTCAAAAAAAAACATAACTAAAGTGTGTAGGTGTACTCACTCAATAATTAATTATTGACTGCTATTATAAGCAAATTCTCTCCCAGGGATAGTGCAGTGAGAAAAAATAGATTTGTAGATCAGAGCACCATACAAACAAAACAAACACTATCCTCCAGTTGTTCATTGATTTGCTCAAGTGGGCCCAGTAATGTCTCCATTTTGAGACTTGTTGTTACTATTTTTGGCATATTGAATACCTCTCGGGTACTCTTGGTAGCTTGCCGGGCTCTCTGAGAGGGTCAGAGGAATGGAATCTGGCTCTGCTGGGCTAGCTGTGTGCAAGGAAAACGTCCTACTGCTGTGCTATTTCTCCAGCCCCAAGCACCATACAATTATTTAAAAAAAATGATGGACTAAAATCATAAATTCTAATAAACTAAGATACAAGGTTCAGTAGCAACCTCAAACCAAGGAAGGCAATCCTCTTGGTGAACATGACCTTTAAGCCAGACTTGCAGGTTAAGTCAGACTTAGGCAGATAAGAGGTAGGGGAGCATTTTAGGTAGGAAAGGACAAGTCGAAAGTCCTGGAGTGGAGGAAGACCAGTACTGTGGAAGAAATTGAAGTTCTCAACATGGGCAGGGATCCCAAGCATAGTAAAGAGTGCAGTGAGAGTCAGTGCTGGAAAATCAATTAGTTTACTGAGACTTTTAAGTCACTGGACACATTTAGGCATCATGTGAACATTATGGAGAAGTTTCTTTTCTTTTGGGGGGGTGGGGATGGAGGGGACCACACACGGCAAAGCTCAGGGATCACTCCTGGCAGCGCACGGGGACCATAAGGGATGCCAGGGATCAAACCCGGGTTAGGTGCATGCATGGCAAGTTCCCTAGCTGCTGTGCTATTGCTCCAGCCCCCATATGGAGAAGTTTTAAACAGGGAATAGCACTGATAATAACTGAGGACCATTGTCTTACCACACGCCATGCAATTCTTCAAGTGCATAATGATGATGACCTTTAGCTCAGATTATCATATGATTTACTCATCAGGATGGGAAACTTGAGAGCGACAATAGCATCACTAATAGCTATGCTTGGGAAAAAGACAAAATTGTTCCAAGAAAGTCAGAGTGCACAAATCACCTTATGTTGAATCCCCTTAAATCCACCAAGAATGTGACATCATTGGTTTATTTTTTGCAAGAGAAGAGAAGCCCTGAGTCACAGAGATGTTTGTCAACCAACTCAATGGCACCAAGAGTCTCTTTGATTAGTGACATATCAGGTTCGCCTTTTTTGTTGTTTGTTTATGTTTTAGTTCCAGAGTCACACTGGCTGTCCTTAGGGCTTACTCCTGGCTTATTCCTGGCTATGTGTTCAGGACTTATTCCTGGTGCAACTCAGAGGATAAAATGGTTTTGGTGGGAGGACGAAACGCAGGTCAGCTGTATGCAAGGCAAGTAACTTAAGGGCTATACTCTATCTCTGGTCCAACTTTTAGATGGCCTTTTTAAAAACATGATTCTTTATTCATGCACAAAACATAATAGTTTCATCCATGAAATAAACACATGATACACCTAGCTGGTACTCGGGATGCAATAGAGAAAAAAGAGGGACACTCTTTACAGAATCTTATTTCGGTGGACTGAAGCTAGTGAAATAATAGAATATATACCTGATATGACTGGGAGATGAACCAAATAAATGAATAAACATCATAACCTCAAGCAGTGGTGATTATAAAATAGGACCACAAGACAAGAGGAGTGATTCTTAACCAGGACCAACTTCATGCACTGGGATATAATTGGAAATATTTAAAGATATTTTTGTTAGTTACAATTTGGGGTGTGTGTGTCGGGTGGGGGGAGGGTATTGGCATCCAGTGATGGTAGATTGGCAGGGTTGCTGTTCAACACCCAACAGTGCACAGGACAATCTTCTTCCCTTACCAAAAGTTATTTGAGTCTAAATATTGTTTTTTTTTGAGTGAGGACATCACACACAAACACACACACACACACACACACACACACACCATCACTATCACCTTCACCAACAAGAATATAACGCTCACAATTAATGTTTTCCAATTAATATTAAACAAAATGTTATTAAGTCCTACCCACAGCAATTAGGTGAGTCAAAAAAATCAAAGATATACAAGGTGGACAAGAAGTTTAGCTATCACTATGGGCAGATGACAAGATATTGAAAACAATGAAAACCTGATGACACACCAAACAGTGTCAGAAATAATCAACCAATAGTATCAAAACCAGCATACAAAAGTGTGTTGAATTTCTATATGCAAGCAACGAATCATAAGATTAATGTAGCACTGTAGCACTGTCCTGTTGTTCATTGATTTGCTCGAGTGGGCCCAGTAACATCTCTGTTGTGAAACTTGTTTAGCATATCAAATACGTCACGGGTAGCTTGCCAGGCTTTGCTGTGCGGGCAAGATACTCTCGGTAGCTTGCCAGGCTCTCCGAGAGGGGCGGAGGAATTGAACTCAGGTGAGCCTGGTCAGCCGCGTGCAAGACAGTGATAGCTCTACCCACTGTGCTATCGCTCTAGCCCTATAAGATTAATAAATAAATAAATGCTGTTGAAATTTTTATGGAGCTACAAAACTCAGAAACAGTCAAATCAATGCTGAGATGAGAGGACAGGTGACATTGCGTTCCTGGACATCAAACTATATTACAAAGCTACAATACTCAAAACAGAATGGTACTGGAATAAAAGCAAAAGTTCAGATCAATGAAATAGAACTTAAGAATCTAGAAATAAACCCCGAGATGTATGGACAGTTATTTATTTATTTTTTATTGAGTCACAGTGAGACACAGTTGCAAAGTGGTGTTGGCAAAACTGGATAGCAGTGTACAAAGAAGTGAAATTGGACCTTTATCTTTTGATTTGTTTTTGTTTGGGGCCACAGATGATAGTGCTCAGGATTTAATCCTGGCTTGGCATTCAGGGATCACTGTTGGTAGTCCTAGAAGGAATTAAATGGGTTGTCATAGATTGAACCTGGGTTGGCTGTGTGCAAGGCAAATATCCTACCCTCTGTGCTATTGCTCCAGCCCCTGCACTGTGAAATATACTAGAGCTATAAATTTTAGAAGAGCATACTGACTGCGAGAAAAATATTTGCACAGCATGAATCTAAAGAAGGGCTAATATCTAAGATACGAAAAACAGTATAGAGTTTTTGAAACTCCAAAGAGTTTGAAAAGTAAAAATGTTTAAAAAGTAAAAATAAAGTTTCCAGTATGACTCAACAATTCCACTTCTCAGCATCTAGACCAAAAACATGAAAACATTAACTCTGAAAAAATAAATGCACTCCTATTTTTATGGAATTACTAAGTATAGTATTAGGATATGGAACAATAGAAATTTCTAAAGAGAGATGAATGAATAAAGCAGTTGTAGATGGGGGCCAGCGTACCATATGTAAAATGTTTCACTTGCACATGGTTGACCTGACTTTGATCCCCTGACTCCCCCCCCCTCCCCCCCACATGGTCACCTGAGCCATGCCAGGAATAACCCAGGAACACAGAGTCTGGAGTAATCCCTGAGCACAGCTGAGTATTTTCCATCCCACAACAAAATTTGTGTCTGTATTTGTGTGTGTGTGTGTTGTATATATACAATGGGATATTGTACCATTATAAAAAGATAAAACTTTAGTCTTTTGCTACAGTGTGGAGGAAGCTATCAGTGGCCATGTTAGAGCCACAAATCAGAGGAGAATGGAAAATTCAGAGTAATCTTATCTATCTTTGACACACAAAGAAGCAGCATCAAATGAAAATAAGCCCTTTGTCTTTCATCACAAACCTGAGATTTCCAAGTAGAAAAGAGAATGGTGGGTGGAAAGGGACGAGAGAGAGAAAGAGAGAGAGAGAGAGAGAGAGAGAGAGAGAGAGAGAGAGAGAGAGAGAGAGAGAAACAGCATAACCTAAAGACAGGAGTAGAGGGGTTTTGGCATTTTGTTGGTAGAGAAGGGAAAGTTATTTTGCTGTCAAACGCATAAATTTTGACACTATTATAACCATGTTGTCTCAACTGCAATAAAATTAAAAAGTTGAGGATGCTGACTCTATATTTATCAAATCTAGTTTTACTGTTTCCATCCAGACTATATCACTGCATGCAGGCATGCCATGGTTGACAAATAAGTTCAGCATATAAAAACTGGAATCGATAAGATTAAATAGAATTTATCAGTTTAACTCATTTTAGATACTCTAAGCAATTTCCATGTCTCTAACTTAAGAATTAAAAATAACTTCAAATATTGAAGTAAATAAGTCACATAATGGTAGGGTCTTAGGATCTCTGAGGAGATGTGGTTTGAATTTGGAATAAATTTTTTTTCTAAAAAAGTTCAGGAGAATACAAAAACATTAATTGTTCATGAAAATAGAAAGAAAAACTACTTTTCTCATTTTTTGATAAATAACCAAAGAAGAACAATGATTTGACTTTACTCCCACATTCCATTCTTGAAAGAAATGAAAGACAGATAGTCTAAGTACTAGGACAAATGTATAAAATATCAACACAATTAAAATCTATTTGCATAGTTATAAAAATTGAAGGTTATGTTATTATTTATAAATGTCATTAGTTATTAGATAATAACTGTCCAACTGCTTCTTCAAAAATTATCTCTAAACTCCCAGTCTTGTGCCAACCTCCTATTGTAGGAGCTGGTAACGAGGAGTTGAAAAATATTTATGGGGTGAATAACAAATCATAGACAAAAATATCTGAATTAATGTTTCCATGGGCTGGAGCCATAGCACAGCGGGTAGGGCGTTTGCCTTGCAAGCGGCCAACACGGCCGACCTGAGTTTGATTCCTCCATCCCTCTCGGAG
Source organism: Sorex fumeus (assembly GCF_029834395.1). Taxonomy (NCBI): domain Eukaryota; kingdom Metazoa; phylum Chordata; class Mammalia; order Eulipotyphla; family Soricidae; genus Sorex; species Sorex fumeus. The sequence goes on along the minus strand of NW_026606158.1, from coordinate 2,885,667 downwards.
AGCCCAGCAAGCTACCAAGAGTATCTCACCCGCATGGCAAAGCCTGGCAAGCTATCCGTGACGTATTTGATATGCCAAGCACAGTAACAATTGTCACAATGGAGATGTTACTGGGCCTGCTCGAGCAAATTGATGAACAACGGGAGGACAGTGACAGTGACAGTGACAGTGAATGTTTCCATAACTTGGGCAATAGTAGGGAAAAGTGCCAAAGAGTCCCAAGAGTCTTGGTTTTATACAGTTTGGGATCAAATCTTTACTTTCCCACTTAGTTACTGTGTAACTTTGGACAAGATCTTTGGTTTTTTTTGGTTGTTGTTGTTGCTGTTGTTATTGTTGTTTTGGTTTGGTTTTGCTTTTTTGGGTAACACCATGTGATGCTCAGTGGTTACTCCTGGCTCTGCACTCAGAGTTACTCCTGGAGGTGCTTGGAGAACCATATGCCCAGGATTGAACCCGGGTTGACCGCATGCAAAGCAAACACCCTACCCGCTGTACTATCGCTCTGGCCCTGTTGTTTATAAATCTCTCATGCACTTGTGTAAATGGAATAAAACCAGAACTCATCTCCCTCTCCTGAAAGGTTAACATAAGTCTGTACACTAGGGCCAAATTCATAATAAATGCCACCTAAATAATAGGATCAATTAGATTATTGTTGCTTTGGAAATTGTTTTTTGGAGTTGAAATCCTTGGAGAAGAGAATTCTGGGCAAAGAACAAGGATTGTGTGAAGACCGGAGTAAAAGTAAGTAAAGTAAAGGCCCTCCCGTTGATCATCGATTTGCTCGAGCGGGCCCAGTAACGTCTCCATTGGAGACTTTGTTGTTACTGTGTTTGGCGTATCAAATACATCACGGTGCCGTGCGGTCAAGATACTCTCGGTAGCTTGCCAGGCTCTCCGAGAGGGGCAGAGGAATCGAACTCGGGTCGGCCATGTTGGCTGCGTGCAAGGCAGACGCCCTACCCGCTGTGCTATCGCTCCAGCCCTAAAGTAAAGGCCCTCCCGTTGATCGTCGATTTGCTCGAGCGGGCCCAGTAACGTCTCCATTGGAGACTTTGTTGTTACTGTGTCTGGCATATCGAATACGTCACGGGGAGCTTGCCAGGCTCTGCCGTGCGGGCGAGATACTCTCGGTAGCTTGCCGGGCTCTCCAAGAGGGGCAGAGGAATCGAACTCGGGTCAGCCATGTTGGCTGCGTGCAAGGCAAACGCCCTACCGCTGTGCTATCACTCCAGCCCGAAGACCAGAGACTGAGTTAAATTCACTGCCTCTAATTGGACTGATGACACTGAAAAATTAGTTCTCACTTCATCTTCATTTATTCATCCTTTTAGCTGCAACCTCCTAAGAATTCTCAAGCATTATCATCTATCACCTGCCTTCTGATAAGATTCTCCGCTTACTGCTGGCAATGACAGGTCCAATTTTTTCACAGATGTAAAGGAATTATTTTTCTTTTTGCAAGGAATATGTCCAATGGTGCCAGGGTGGAGAGATATCGGGACTCCTCTGTGGGACATGAAGTACCAGGAAATCAATCTCAGGTTCTACATGTCCAAGGCATGTGTTCTACTTCTCACTCTCTGTATTTCTCTCTCTCTCTCTCTCTCTCTCTCTCTCTCTCTCTCTCTCTCTCTCTCTCTCTCTCTCCCTCCTTCTGGATTCTTTGCAAAGTTCAATGGGGCCATTCTTCAGCTCAGATCACTCAAATGAATCTATTTTTCCAAGGCAACAACAAACAGCCTTAAAAAAATAATAGCTTTATTAAGTCATTAGTTTAATTACAGATATTCTATATTCAAACACCAGTCCCACCACCTTTGCACCTTCCCACTATCATTATTTCCAATTTTCTTAACAACTCTTGAGCCTGCCCCTGTAGAAAGTCCTCAATAATTTATTTTATTTGCTTGTTATCAATAATTTGCTAAAAGTATGATCAAAAAATGTTTCCTTGGAAGAAAGTCAGTGAAGATTGTTGTATATCACCATGGAGCCCTTAAGCCCTTGTATAAGGAATTACTAAAATGTTGTTACAGGTTAAGCCTTCTGTGTTTATATTTTGTTAATTGAGATTGGTTGCCTTCTACATTGTATCCCCATCGAAACTGGTGTGCTACTTCTGGTTTATTAGTGTTATAGAGTTTGAGATGTTACATGTCAGAAATTGTGGCTCTGCACTCCAGGATGTCCAAGATTTCTAATGGGATGATACAGCTGGAACTAAATTAAATTCTTAACTGACTGGCAGCTTTGGGATGTTGTGTGTGTGACTGCTGGGCTTCAGAAAGTACATGGAGGTGCTGGAGCAGTATCACAGCGGGTAGGGCATTTGCCTTGCACACAGTCGACCCAGGTTCGATTCCCAGCATCCCATATGGTCCCCGAGCACCACCAAGAGTGATTCCTGAGTGTATGAACCAGGAGTAACTCCTGTGCATTGCCGGGTGTGACCCCAAAAAGAAAAAAAAAAGAAAGTACAAGGAGATGTGGGGAGGTAGTTCATCCACAACCCCTTGAAAGCTGGAGATTTCAGTCACAAAACTTGCATACCTGAGTTTTTCAACAAATTAATTTCTGGATAGGACTCATCTGAGCAGTGGGGTCTGGCTGGGAGCACGGCGGCAATTGTCAATGTGGAAGTTTTTGGCTGCCAGGGCTCTGTTTGTGGGACTCACCTCCCCACACCAGGTTTCCCAGGGATGAACACTTCTAGACTCTCCCTGACCTCCCTCTCACCTCTCTGTCTTATTACTCTTCCCTCCAGTGCTCTGTTCTAGCCCCCAGAACTCCCTGCTGCTTCTCAAACACATCTGACACATTCCTGTCTCAGAACTTTGATTTTGCTATTCTCTCTGCTACAGATATTCCTCCCACATTTACTGGCAGGGTTAATTATTTGTTCATAGCTTTGGTAGCTCTTTATTCTGATGCCCCTTTTTGAAGTTTCTTTGACACCATCCACTTTATTTAATAAAGTTTCCTGCTTCCCTATTTCAAGCCCTTGATCTGATCCTCCGTCCCCTGTATTACACTTACCACCATTTATTCCTCTCCTGTTTTTTAAATTTAATTTTGTTTTGTTGTGTTTTTTTTGGGGGGGGGGGAGGGGTCACATCTGGTGGTGCTTAGGAATTACTCCTGTATCTGCACTCAGGGATCACTCTGGTTAAGCTCAGGGGACCATATGTGGTGCTGGAGATCCAATCCAGATCATCTGCATGCAAGGCAAGCACTTCACACCCTGTACTATTACTCCAGCCTTATTCCTTTTCTGCTTTCATCTAGATCAACCTAACAGGATCTCAACCTCTACCTTTGCCACTCAATCCTTTCCCCATGAAGAATCTAGAACTTACTACCTTTCAATCTATTAAATAATTTAGTTAGTTGTCATGTATATCATTTCCTGTCTTATTTTGCTAGAATGTTTCAGGTCCAGAAGAATAGAAATCTTTTTTTTTTCTTTTTGGGTCAGACCTGGCGAAGCATGGGGTTATTTCTGGCTCTTCACTCAGGAACTACTCCTGGCAGTGCTCGCTCAGGGGGCCATATGGGATGCTGGGAATCGAATCCAGGTTGGCCGCGTGCAAATGCCCTACCCACTGTACTATTGCTCCAGCCCCCAAAGGAGAGCAGAAATCTTTTGTTCAGGATATTGCCCTGGCACTGAATGTAGAGTTGCTTCACAGAAGGAACTCAAAACATGAAGCACTGAATCCCTTTTCATCTAAGCAGGCCACATGATCACCAAGTTCACTAGCTGAAGGGAGACTCCAAAGTCATCATTCATTCATTAATTCATTCATTTATTCATTCATTAAATCATCCACCCATCCTATCAGGATGCAGAGTTGAGTACCTATCATGATTTCATCCGTTGTCTGGTATTGGAAAAACAAAGGATGAGATTTGGTCATCACTTCTCACCCTCTGTTCAGTTTCTATTCCGCCCTCATTTAGTTTTTAATTTTCCCCAAACATGTAATGTTCTTTCAAACTCTGAAACCTTTGCACCTATGATTTTCTCTGCTCAATGAATAATAATGAATACTAGCTAACGTTTATTGAGTGCACCATTTTAAGTGCTTTCTGTGCATTTACTTATTTAGACATTATAACAGCAGGGAAAATTAGGTACTTTCAGTACCCCTATGTTTCTGGTGGGAAAGGAATGGAGGCCCAGAAAATTGAATTAAATTGTCTAATGCTATGTAGCTAGTACGATACCTTTGACTCAAACACCTAGTATTTGATTTTAACTTATCCCCTCTTGTAACTACCATACAAATTGATAAAGTCCCTTTTCTGCTCTTCCTATGCTTTGAGTCTTATCCTTGTTTAACTTAGAAGTGATGAACTAAAACACATTCAGGAATAAAGTTGATAACAACTATATAAAGTTGATAGATAAGTGAAAAGCGGTAGTACTAGGTCTGGATAAATTAGAAACTCACTTAGTTTTGTTATAAGCACGGAACACGTCAATCAAAATGTGTTCCTGTTGGGTTCAGTTGATGAGTAGACAATTAGAAACCCTGGAAATGAGGAAATTTGGAAATGTGAGATGTTGTTTCACTGAGCATCTTTGCTACTCTCTTGGATTTCCATAGTCTTTGTGTACTTGCACTTTACTTGAACTTGTGCAGAGTTGGTGGATAATACACCACTGAGCACAGTTATGTGCAACATGGTGATGTCTCAGAGGTTAACATACCCGCCGTCCAGAGCTTCAATCTGTCAAAATCACAGTCCTCTTGGTCTCTCGAATATTGAAGTTGATTAAGTAAGGGGTCACTGTCACCGTCACTGTCCTCCCGTTGTTCATCGATTTGCTCAAGTGGGCCCAGCAACGTCTCCATTTTGAGACTTGTTGTTTCTGTGTTTGGCATATTGAATACGTCACGGGCAGCTTACCAGGCTTTGCCGTGCAGGCGAGATACTCTCGGTAGCTTGCCGGGCTCTCTGAGAAGGGCAGAGGAATCAAACCTGGCTCGGCCGGGCTAGTTGCACACAAGGCAAACTCCCTACCGCTGTGCTATCACTCCAGCCCATTAAGTAAGGGGACATAAGAAAAAAGGGGGCATATATAAAGGGTTAGTAAAGAACTTATGGAAACAGGAATTGCTGAATTTTAAAGATGAAAGAATTATATGGAGGAATTGAGGAGTCTCAGAGATAAGAAATTCTAGGAAGCATGAACCACTCCTGACACTTCTTGACATTGAGAAAATTCTGGACTATTCCAGAGGAAGAAACTGGGACCTCTCAGTACAATGAGGAGGGGACAGTAGAATAGGAAGCAAGGTGAGAATTTTTTGTCAGAGTGAAAAATATACTCTGTAGGCTAAGTAAATTATTGAAGCATTTCAGATAATATATAACACTTACAGTTAATTTTAGTTACACGATGATTTAAATAAGTGGAAGATAATGTGCTTTTGGATTATTTCTGGATGGGCAAGGAGGCAATGAGGGGCAGATTTGTTTATTCTTCAGAGGCTTATTCCTGACTCTTGGTGGTGCTCAGGGGTTCATATGTGGTCCTGAGGATAGAATCATGGTCAGTTGTGTGCAAGGCAAGTGCTTTACCCACTGTACTATCTCTCCAACCCATGAGAGAAAGATACAAGAGGTGCATAATATATGAAATCTCAAGGACTTGCTAACTGATTGGAGCCTGAATCAATCTAAAAGGGACTCTAGGGCCAGAGTGATAGCACAGCGGGTAGGGTGTTTGCCTTGCATGCGGCTGACCTGGATTCAATCCCCGGCATCCCATATGGTACCCCAAGCACCGCCAGGAGTAATTCCTGAGTGCAAAACCAGGAGTAATCCCTGAACATTGCTGGGTGTGACCCAAAAAGCAAAAAATAATATATATATAAATAAATAAAATAAATAAAAGGGATTCTATCTGACTTAGGATGACAGATGATTGGGTGTGTCATTGACTCAGATACAGAGAATGTGGCTGGGAAAATGTGAGGAGGTCATGTGATGAGTGGAGGTCAGTAGAACTAAAGGAGCTTGAGAAAGATCTTAGCAAAAGATTTTTATCAAGGAGGTTTAAATACATAATTTGACAATCAAGGAACAGCTTTGGAAGTACTGAATCCAAGAGGGAATGATTTCAAGTGGATGAAAAATAAAGAGAGCAAGATAGGACAGTGGAGGAACAAAAAGATCAAAGATGTCAGTGTGTCCCAAAGTTTAAAGCTGGGGGGTTGACAATCCCCATCAAACAATAGGCCAAGGCTATAAAGTCTGACCTTTCAATCACTCTGTGTCACGTGGGTGCTGTCTAAGCTTGAGAGCATCATTTGTTATTCTCACATCTTTACGACACAAAGAATAATCCTCTATCAAAAGCCTGATCTGAACACTGAATATTGATTAATACTCCTTCAACAAATATTCTTTCAAATTCTTTAGAACTGCTTTAGGCATTGAGCATAAGTAGAAGTGTACTTGAAACACTCTCTCCACCTCCCCCCCCCCCCCCCCGCCCCCCAACCCCAGGCTCTGTTACCTGCTACCTATGGATAAAGGGCCTTTGGCGGAGAACTCATCAAGGACTTACATGCAGCAATTTCCAAACTTCTAGTTGAAGATTCAATATAGCTTAATTAGCAGCCAGCGAAAGATATATGGTCCATCAAAGGGTCTCTTTTGTATTCCCAGCACTATCTATAAAGCACAATATAATGGGAAGAGAAAGATACTAGAACATTTGCATAATGTTGTGTAACTTCCTTGTGTGAAAGAGTCCTTGGAAGTTATGATGTAATTGCTACTTATCAACCAAACTGTCTGTGGGAATCACCGAGACCTTGGCCAACATTCCTTCTCCCAAGCCCTGTAAGACACATAATGCAAACTTGGTCCCTGGTACATGACAGGCCCTGGTACATAACAGTCTTGTGATAACTCCTATGTGAAGGTTGGTTTTCATTTCTTATATTCTCTCTCTCTCTCTCTCTCTCTCTTTCTCTCTCTCCACACTCAACAGTGCTCAGGGGCTACTATTATTAGCCTGGTGTTTGAGGTGGTGCTTGGAGGACTGCACAGTGTCTAGGATCCAAACCTGGACCTTCCAAAGTAAAGCACACACGAGGCCCGTTGCACTTTTATACTGCAGTTGGTTTCATGAACAGTTCCTTTTTTTTTTTTCTTTCTGGGTTACACCTGGTGTTGCACAGGGGTTACTCCTGGCTCGTACACTCAGGAATTACTCCTGGCAGTGCTTGGGGAACCATATTCCCACCATACAATGCTGGGAATAGAACTCGGGTTGGCTACATGCAAAGCAAACACCCTACCCACTGTACTATCGCTCCAGCCCCTCATGAACAGTTTTTCCTTTTAAAAGATTCCTATTTTTGTTTAGAGTTGAGGTTACATTTTCTCTCAATTCTACCCTGAGAAAGAATAAGAAAACGTGAAAAAAAGATTTGGGGACATTGAAGGAGGGACGCTGATACTCTGGTGGGACATTGAGTGTGGTGTTGGAACATACAATGCTTAAAATTCTTAAAATTCCACAATAGATGCCAAAAATGCTACAATAAAAAGTTTTGTAAATCAGAGTGCCTAAGTAAATCTTGGAAAGAAAAATTGTTAAATTTCAATAAACCTTGTCTCACTTTCACTTAATTTTATTGCTTTCAATAAAGGTGATGGTTACATGCTAAACAAACAAAAAAAGAAATAAAGTAACTAACGGAAAACAAATTATTGCCTAGTATTTCTCATTAATTTTCAAGTTCCCAGTTGGAAGTAGAGCAATACTATTCAATTCTTCCTGCGTTAGTAGTAAGGGGGAATGAATCTCCCAGTATAAAACTTTTTAAATTCATATAGCTAGAAAGGATACAACCTTTCTTACTAGACATTTGACAAAAATAAAATTTTTTTTTTAAATTTGTATTAGTGAAACACAATAAGGTACAGTTGTAGACTTACAAATTTTTGTGCTTGGGTTTCAATTATACAATGATCAAGTACCCATCCCTCCACCAGCGCCCATTTCCCACCACCACGGATCCCAGTATCCCTCCCACTCCCCATCCCCCCCATCCCACCCTGCCTCTGTGGCAGGGCATTTTCTTTTGTTCACTCTCTCCTTTTGGGTGCTGTGGTTTGCAAAAGAGGCAGTGAATGGCAATCATGTTCGGTCTCTAGTCTACTTTCAGCATGCTTCTCCCATCCTGGGAGGATCCTCCCAACACCCTTTATTTAGTGCTCCCTTCTCTATCTTAGCTGTCTTTTCCCCTAGCGTGTGCGGCTGTCTTCTGAGCCATGGAGTAAACCTCTTGGCACTTTGCTATTCTTGGGTGTTAGTCTCCTATTTTGTTACTTTATGTTCCCCAGATGAACGCAATCTTTCTATGTCTGTCCCTCTCTTTGAACAGTTTCATTTTACTTTGTGTTGTTGTGCTAGAGTTTCAGATCCCCAATTACGGAGAGTCTAAGTCCACACATGATAATGCAAAAGCAAAGGAACTTTATTACTAGTCCGAGTGAGCACTAGCCCAAGCTAGGGTCCAAATCTCATCCAACGCAGTGGAGTCCTGACAAGGACCCCTACTCCAAATCACCAGTGGTTTATATAGGGTTCAGAATTAAGAGCAGTTTATATGCTGGTCTATTTTTAACACCGGCCCTATTACAACTGTCACTGTCACTGTCCTCCCGTTGTTCATCGATTTGCTCGAGCGGGCACCAGTAACAATCTCACAACAAATTGTGAGACTTGTTGATGCTGTTTTTGGCATATTGTATACACCACGGGGAGCTTGCCACGCTTTGCCATGCAGGTGGGATACTCTCGGCAGCTTGCCGGGCTCTCTGAGAGGGACAAAGGAATCAAACCCGGGTCGGACGTGTGCAAAGCAGATGTCCTACCCGCTGTGCTCCAGATCCCTATTACAACAGTGGTCAGCAATTAGACAATGGTTAGTAACAGTTTCTAAGGAGGGTACAGTGACCCCTCATGACCGGCCAGACCCAACTGCCCAATTCATTATCTAGGCACATTCCTCAACTGGGAGTTTACCCAGAAAATGCCAGTCATGCTTTGGGGAAACAAACTGAGGCCCGGTTGAAACTTCATGTAGGCGGCAACTTGTCATGACATCAGTTTTGCCCTCACAATGTCACTTCCCTGGATGCAAGAGTTTTAATTTCCTGCTCCTGGTCCATGTTTTCTGACCATGGTACTTTGAAAAATGGTTGGCCTCTGGCTTCTCTGTCAAGCATAACATACAGTGCCTTGGGAAAGGGCAGAGAGAGAGAGAGAGAGAGAGAGAGAGAGGAGTGAAGGAAGCATGTCCTGTCCTGCCAGGAGGGCTGTGATGTGGGTTGTGTGAGGTGGAACTAGGGAAAGCAGGAAGAAAGCAGAGAAACTGTATATACTGTAGAGACACTGCTCAGTTTGAGACAGAGAAAACTTTAACACATCCTGGGAAGGGCTCTGAGGGTTCATTGCCTGCCTTTGACCTTCATCCTGCCTCTGTCCACCAATTTTTATAAAATGCAAGTCTGGTCATGTTATTCCAATACTCTCTCAATAAGGCATGAGATCTGGAAGAGGAATCCAAAATTTACCAACAGTATAAAAAAATAACAAAATAGGTGCTGGAGAAAGAGCCCTGCGGGTTGGGTGTTTGCCTTGCATATGGCCAACCAGGGTTGGATCCCTGGCATCACGTGGTACCCTGAACACAGCCAGGAGTAATTCATGAGTGCAGAGCCAGGAGTAATCCCTGAGCATCAACAGGTGGGTGACCCAAACCCAACTCCTCAAAAAAAAAAAATGTTTAAAACCCATCTACCTCTAAGTTCTCATTTTTTTTGTTTGTTTGGGGGCCAGACCTGGAAGTGCTCCAGAATGGCTCCCAACTCTGTGCTGGGAAGTGATTCCTGGTGGTGCTATGGAATGTGCGGTGCCGGGTAATTAAACCTGGGCCTCCTGCATGCAAAACTAGAGATAGCATTTTGAGCTATCTCAATGGCCCCTTCCTTCAGTTCTCATTTCTTTACTTTCCTTTTTTTTTTTTTTTTGACTTTTGGTCACACCTGGTGATACTCAGGGGTTCCTCCTGGCTCTGCACTCAGAAATTACCCCTGGCGGTGCTCAGGGGACCATATGGGAAGCTGGGAATCGAATCCGGGTTGGCCACGGGCAAGGCAAACGTCCTACCCGCTCTGCTATTGCTCCAGCCTTCTTTTATTTATTTATTTATTTATTTATTTTTCATTTTTATTAGCGAGACATCATGAGGTACAGTTGTAGACTTACAAATTTTTGTGCTTGGGTTTCAATTATACAATGATCAAATACCCATCCTTCCACCAGTGCCCATTTCCCACCACCATGGATCCCAGTATCCCTCCCACGCCCCCCCATCCCTCCCATTCCACCCTGCCTCTGTGGCAGGGCATTCCCTTTTGTTCTCTCTCTCTTATTGGGTGGTGTTGGCAAAAGAGGCCATGGGTGACAGTCTTGTTTGGTCTATAGTCTACTTTCAGCATGCATCTCCCATCCTGCTCCAGCCTTCTTTATTTTCCTTTTTCCCATCCCTCTCTCCTGGGCTGGAGCGATAGCACAGCATAGGGTATTTGCCTTACAAGCCGCCAACTTGGCCGACCCGAGTTCGATTCCTCCGCCCCTCTCGGAGAGCCTGGCAAGCTACCGAGAGTATCTCGCCCACACGGCAGAGCCTGGCAAGCTCCCCGTGACGTATTCGATATGCCAAACATAGTAACAACAAGTCTCATGATGGAGATGTTACTGGGCCCGCTCGAGCAAATCAATGAACAATGGGAGGACCATGGACCATGGACCATCCCTCTCCCACTTTATCAAACTTACTATCCCCACGTGGGAGGGGGGCGGCAAATAACTGAGTATCAGTATTCTCTTCCACTTCAGCTCATTAGCTGAGTCTTGCATCTTCCTCAAAGTCCTCCTGCAGTGGCTGAATAAAACATATGATTTTAAGAGACAGGACTAGGGCCAGAAGAGAAGAAAGTCCAAAGAGATCTTCAAGACTAGGGTCACTTACTCCTTCTCACCAGAACCTGAGTCCTGCAGAGCTGTCATAGTTTAAATTTGACTCCGGACCTCCATCAGGTTCAAGTTCCATTTGATGTACTGATGTTCACTTCTATCATCCAGATCTTCAAAGCTGCCTCCCTCCTTTCTCCCCTTCTTCCATGGGCCCTTAATTGGTTGGGTATTAAACATCAATACGGAAAGAAGGATTTTTCTGACAGGTAAGTAAATGAGTACCTTCTACTCACAGATACACTCTGACTGAAACATCTGGAAAACAGTGAAGAATAACATCCAAGAAAGCCAGAGGAGCCGGTCCTTGATGAAGGGTACCTTGATTTTAACATGTGCTCTAGAAAACGCCCTATGAATACTAAATTTGGAGAAAGTGAGCCCCATTTCCCCTTCAGCTATCTCAAATGTCAGGAAAGGTTTATCTTGATAACTCACTATAAAAACTTCTGTTCAGTTTTTAAGCTTTAATGAGGTCATACATTATATTGTTATTACTTGCATGTGAATGTTTTGGGAAGAGTCAAGCTCTTCCATCAATAAAATGAGGAATAAAATAGAATTTTCCACACAGTGAGGAATAGATGGCTAAAAATGAACAAAGTACTTGGAAAAGTGACTGGTAAAGAATAAATACTTACATTATCATTATAATCACCATTATTATTGTTATCATGATAATGATGATGATGTGGATGCATAAGCTTTACATTTCCATACTTTCCAGATAGTTTTTTGGAGAAATTCTTCAAATGCTAGGTTATGTTTTCACATGTGCTCTAAAGCCTCAGATCTCTGTTCATTAATAAGACAGAGGAGTGGCTTATATGTGACAGGGACCCCCCTGAGAACACATCAGGGGCATTAATTCCCTGTAACCATGTGCCTGCGTTCAAATTCTGTTCTGAAACTGCTGCATTTGACCATGGTTCTATTTCGAATGCTGTGAAGGACCTATTAAGCAGTACTCTTGGTAATCAAGATGTGTAAACAACCCAAGCTGATGGATGGATGAATAAAGAACACTTGGTGTGGGAGGGAGAGCTAGGATGGCAGCAGGGCACTTGCCTTGCATGCAGCTGACCCAGGTTCAATCCCCAGCACCCCATATATGGTCCTCTGAACCTCATGAAGAGTGATCCGTGAGTTCAGAGCCAGGAGTAAGGCTGGGTGCAACCCCCAAACAAAAGGAAAACAAAATGAAAGAGAACATGAAGTGTGTGTATATATATATATATATATATATATATATATATATGATGAATATGACTTTGCTACTAAAAACACAACATCCTGCTATCGAATGTCATGAAGTGAACTTGAAGGGATTATGCTAACTGAAAATAATTCAGAGTAGGGTTTCACACGTAGGTGTAAGATAAAGAAGCAAAGCAAACTAACCACAACCAACAACAAAAAAAAGTCCTTAAATTATGAAAACAGAAGGACAGAAAATAGAGGGTGGATTGAGAGGGTGGTGAAATGGTAAAGGGATCAATTAAATGGTGGGTATCAGAAAAGGTGGGTATGGTGTGACATATACTGTTGTTGAAGCGTAGCATTATTCCTGAAACTTCTACACTGTTGTAAACCAGTGGCCCCCCAATGAAAAGAACAATTCCCAGAAACATGGGACAGCAGGTAAAAAGACATTGCATAGGACCAACCAGGGTTCAATTTTCACACCACATATGGTTCCGTGAGCACCATCGGGAATGATTCCTGAGCAGAGTCAGTAGTAAGTCCTGAGCACTGCTTGGTATTAGACAAAACAAGCAAAAATTATAATAATTCTAAAATTCTGGGGAAAAAGGAATTGATATTTGTAAACAGAATCCTTTAAGATTCTCGGTAGAATGTCGATTTCCAAATTTCAGGCATTAGGGTATAAGCCAAGGTAAAGACAACAGTTTCTAGACTATCTCTAGAAACAAACTATCTTCATTTCAATCCAACCTTGATGCTCCCTGGCTGCATGACCTTGGCTAGTGTCTTGAGCTCTCTGTGCTGTCATTTCCTCCTTTGTAAAGTGCAGAAAGCAGTATCTAACACAGAATAATCACTGTCAGTGTCAGTGTCAGTGTCCTCTCGTTGTTCATTGATTTGCTCGAGCGGGCCCAGTAACAGTGTGAGACTTGTTACTGTTTTTTGGCATATCTAATATGTCACAGGTAGCTTGCCAGGCTTTGCCGTGGGGACAAGATACTTTCGGTAGCTTGCCGGGCTCTCCGAGAGAGGCGGAGAAATTGAACTCGGGTCAGTCTTGTCGGCCGCGTGCAAGGCAAATGCCCTGCCCGCTGTGCTATAGCTCCAGCCCAACTAGACAAATCTATATCTAGCTTAGCATATGGCTCACTTAGAGTAAGCACTATACAAATGTTTGCTATTATAGTATTGATCAACCTTCTATTACTACAAATCTGACTAAAAAATAATCTAAGTATCAAACTTCCTCCAAGGCAATAGTAATAGTAAAATAATGAGCACTGGCAATATGTGAAAGTTAGTATACTGACCATAGATGAATCTTTTTAATGTATACTGATTTGTAATATACCTGTATGCACTAAATTTTGCAATGCAAATAGAATCATCTTGTAAACCACCAATGTATTGTTAGAAGGACCCACTTAGCTGTAGAACTGCCACCACAGACTTTGTGGCCTTCTGAGTGACTTAAGCTTCTTCCAGGAACAAGAAAAGCAGAAAAACCAGATGCTTTTGTCAAAGATTGCATCCCCAGAATAAGATTAGATCTCCGCAATGTTAACTGTTAGGGAGTGGGCTGAATGTTGCGGGCCAAAACAACAACAAAAAAATATATGTATTCTTGCAGAGTGATGCTTACTTGCTAAAATGAAAGTATATGAACTTGCTGAATCTAGGGGGTCCTGGTTGAAGCCCACTGCACCAGGCAGATACTTGGAACCCAGCTAGCTGCAAGAATAAACCTCATTATGTGATTTGCATTATCAGCTCTGTTTTCTGTCCTTGAGGGTGGTCTACTCCTGGACACTAATAGTAGAAGCCCCAGTATCAGGCAGTAAATCTGACCTTTTGATAGTCAATCAACTGGGCTAGCAAGGGCTAGAGCCTAGGGTACCGCTTGGGTCCTAAAGTGCTAGGGACCACAAGAACCATAGCCTGGGGTGCTTCCAGGCCGACACCCTGCTTGCTGGGGGCTTCAGGGTTAAAACTAGCAATGTTCAGGAGACCAGGTGGTGCTTGGAATTGAAATGAAGATGGCAATATGCAAAGCAAGCATCTAAATTCCTATACTATCCAACCCGCAATTTCTTATTTACCAAGTGAAAAATCTAGGACTACTATTTATTTACCACCAACCAGGACATTTTCATACCATTTTTTAAAATCTATACAAACTGACTTAAAATCTCCTCAGAAATCCAGAAAAGCAAGTATCCTTGTTCTGGCTGGAGCTTGCTGCTAACTTTACCTCCAAGTCACTCCCATAAGAAAAAGAGGACTTGTGGGACTGGAGCAATAGCACAGTGGGTAGGGCGTTTGCCCTGCACGCAGCCGACCAGGGTTCGATTCCAGCATCCCATGTGGTCCCATGAGCATCGCCAGGTGTGACCCAAAAAGCAAAAAAAAAAAAAAAAAAAGGACTTGAATCTGACATCAGGCATCCATTCTGAGGAAGGCAAAAACACGTTTTCCCATATTTGGGCTGCCTCAATCCTCAGAGGCTGCGGTGGTGAATCTGGCTCAGATTCAGAAACACAGAAAACGTCTTTCTTAAAGCAGAGGAAATTTACCTCCAATTCCAGATCCAGGAGTATGGACCTATCCGTGGTATCCATGGGGGGTGGGGGGGGGTGAGGGGGAGGGGCATTAGTGAGGGCTGCAGAAGATGAATTCCAGAAGAGCCAATTTTGGAAATGGAAACATGGAAATGTTTGCAGAATCCGAAAAAAAGAGAAGAGGAGACAGACTTCAACTTTTCTCCTCTTCAGTTTTCTGCCACTGCCTCCCATTGAATAAAATTGCTTTGGCACAGCACAAATGGGCAAAGAGCCCAGGGGAAGGTTCTTGTGGTTCTAAGCACAGCAGGACAAACAAGCCTAAGGTTAGCTAAGGTAGCAGTATTTCCATGACAAAAGGAGAGCGCTTCAAGGAGGGCTCGGGACACCAGGGAATAAAGGAGGCAGATCTCACTCCCATTTCAGGTCATTCTCAGCCTGACAGAGAGGCTAAGATTAGCAGTGTTTTTCCAAGAAGAGTGGGAGGAATCACACCTCAATGGAACAGAGCTGTGCAACTGAAGGAACTGGAATAAGAAAATACCTATACCTACAGGTTGATCTTGTGCAAGTACTTCAGGAAAAAAATTTCTCTGTGTGCTACATACAAAAGCCAAGATCTGGAAGCAATCCAGATCCATATAAAAGTACTCCGTGACAGATGATGGGACACAGAAGATATGGCCTGTAGCACTGTAGCACTGTTCTACCATTGTTCAGTGAGTTGCTCAAGTGGGCACCAGTAACGTCTCCATTGTGAGACTTGTTGTTACTGGTTTTGGCATACTGAATACACCACATGGGCAGGATACTCTCAATAGCTTGCCAGGCTCTCCGAGAGGGAGGGAGGAATCGAACCCGGGTTCGGCTGCATGCAAGACAAACGCCCTGTCTACTGTGTTATTGCTCCAAATAGTATTCAACTATAAGGAAAGATGCAATCTTGCATTTTGCAACAACATGAATGGAACGGGGGAGGGAGGGAGGTTGTGTGTGTGTGTGGGGGTCATGCTGAAAGAATCCATATTAGGGCATCAAATTTTTGCGTGCTTCAGCTAACTTGTAACATTGCTTTCTGTAAAACTGTGTGACTGCTTTGCACCTGGGGGAGAGGGGACTTGGAAAGTGAACAGGGCATAACTTCTTTCTAAACCAAGTATGACAGGATTCAGGTGTATTTACTGTTCCTGAAATGTATTGTCTCAGTAAAGCACCCTGCTGACTTGGGTAAAGGATAACTCAGGATGCGGTGGTTGGGGGAAATTGCCCTTTCCTGGAGTGTATTGTCTCAATAAAGCACCCTGCAGACTTGGGTAACTCAAAATGTGGATGGTCAAGGGAGATTACCTAAGGCTTAATGATTCCGGCTATAACCTTGCTTGTGCTGACAATCGATGTACCTAAATGCTTATCTTTGAATCTATAGGCTAAGGAGTGAGGTACTTTTAAATGGATTGGTTAAGAAAGTATGTGTTGTTACAAATCTATTGGTTATGAAATGTGCGGGCCTTGCTGTAACGGCCAGTGAAGGCCTGTATAAGATCCCCTTTGAAGAAGCTCGGGGCTCTCAGCCACTGCCCACTCTGGGGTATGCTGTGGAGCCCCAGCATGCTGGCCTAAATAAACCCCGTTTGTACTCCTGCAGGAATTGTGTCTATCTGGTCTCTCCGCGCCTCCCAGGGCTAGGGAACTCCCGATCCCAACAATGCTAAGTGAAATTAAGTCAGGGGGAGAAAGATAAATGCCAGATGATCTCACTTATGAGTCCCATGAGTCCCATATAAAAGAAAAATAAGTAAGGGAACCTGGCAGGCTACCGAATGTAACCTACCCACACAGCAGAGTCTGGCAAACTCCCCGTGGTGTACCCAATATGCCAAATACCAGTAACAATGATGGGTCTCATTCTCCTAACCCTGAAAGAGACTTGAATATGGCACTCTTTAAAATCTCAGGGCTAGGATGAAGGAGACGTTACTGGTGCCTGCTCGAGGCAATCGAAGAACAACAGGATGATCGTGATTGTGATCGTGAAGTAAGGAAACAGACAGGGTCCAGTGAAAACAAACTTTTCACTCTGAGCATAGAATTAGGTTACCAAGGTGGTAGGTTGGGCTGAAAGGTGTAACAATGGTGTAGGGATAGTGGTATGTTAATGATAGGGGTGGTGGGATAACATTGTAGCTCTAAAACATGTAAACATTTACAGCCTTGTGAAATTTAAAAAAAAAAAAAACTGCATACATTCTTGAGGGCATGGGATGTTGCTATGGGTACTGGTGACCGACAGTAAGGTTCTGAGAAAGAGAGTCAAATGTGCGAAGAAGACCATTTTTGGGGCAACAGTAGGTGATGGTGCTGGCTTGCTTTCCCTATGTTCATTGTATCTTGTAAAAAAGGTCTTGGAAAACTAAAAAGACCATGACAGGCCCTAGCACTGGTTGAGAGAAGGGGGTACTATAGAAACCCCTCATTCGCCTAGGAACTGGACAGATATCTGTCGGAAGCTTTCCTACACCACCTGAAGTTCGGGGTGATTCAGTTCACAAAGGAGGGTACCTGTGTTTACTTCAAAGCTAGAATAGCAATTTGAGTCTGTGTTAGAGATGAAATACATTATTGGCCTGGCAATGACAGACTAAGGAATAGACAGATGCATTGTCCTTCTTCCTGTTTCCTTTGGCTTTGGGTTATCCCTCCAGAGTTACTGTGCACCATTTTCTTTCCAGCAGATAGATGATATACTGGGGCCATTCTGGATTCAGTCTTCTTATTGGGCTCAGCCATTGGGAAGCAACATTAGAAATTGGGGGTAGGAGACAAGCTATGCAGGCTATTTGTCCCCAGTACCTCCCTGTAAAGCCCAGATTGCATCTCTACCTGAATGTTCAGGGCAATCGTTTCCTATGGTTGCAAGACAGTCGGCTTCTTCTTTACCATCCACTAGCTGGTCCTCTCAACTTCACCAAAATCTCTGCAAACAATTCCTTATTAACTCCTCAGTTTGTACCATTCACTTTATACCAGGATGAATTCTCTCTCTGTCTCTCTGTCTCTGTCTCTGTCTCTGTCTCTCTCTCTCTCTCTCTCTCTCTCTCTCTCTCTCTCTCCTTCCCCCTTTTTAGGCAGTGTTATTTATAAAACTTAATAACAGAGAACAGTTTCAGGAGTCCAATTTTCCAACTTCAAATCTGAAAAAGGGTTAGTTTGCCTCCACCAAAGATCCATTTTTTTTCTCTCTTTATTTCCAACTGCATCCTGCTTTTTAAATTAACTTATTGAGCCACGGCAAAGCCTGGCAAGCTACCTGTGTCGTATTCAACATGCCAAACGCAGTAACAACAAAGTCTCACAATTGAGACGTTACTGGGCCCGCTCGAGAAAATCGATGAACAACGGGAGGACAGTGACAGTGACAGTGAACTTATTGAGCTGGAGAGATAGTACCACAGGTAGGATACTTTTCTGGAATGTAGTTGACCCAGGTTTGATTACAGCACCCCATATGGTCAGAGGATTAGAAAGAGAGATTTCTTTCTCATCTTGGTCAAAATAAAAGTCTCTGATAATCTCCTAGTTCCTAAGAGGTTCAATAACTGTCTTCCTGCCCCTGGCCATAGTCCTCAGGAGCTAAGCTTATACACTGATCCTGTGCTCTAGTCACAGATGGAGAAATGGAAGGTAACACATTCAAGTCAGACGCTTCTCCTTAGGAATCTGGAAATAAGAAAGGAAGACTTGGAAGGAGAAATTCAGAGGGTACAAATTACATGTCCAGAAAACTTCAGAGCTATGGGAAAATGTTTTCCATCAGAAATCAATCCTTCAGAGCAAGAATAGCAACAATCCCCAAGACGATTAACTCCACCCCCAGAGTTTGATCATCTCCCTTAATACATGTCCTCTATCAAAATATCTTCCACTTTTATTTTGCTTAATGGGCAATTTGGCTTTTAAAACAAAAAGTGACTTTATTGTTCGCACACCTTAAAGTTGTTCCAGTCAACTATGAATAGAAAGCACTTCCTTAAGAGATACACCCCCAAAGTCCTGGGCTGAATGCAAACTAGGAATCTGTCTGAGTGGTTCTCTGATTGAGTTGGCTCAGATGGAGTTGGCTCAGGAGAAAAAAATCCATCTTGTTAACAAAGAAAGTATCAAAAGAGTTTTTTTTTAAAAAAATGACTCAACAATAAGGCAAACTACCAATTTTTAAAAATAGGCAGAAGATCTAAATGCTTGTCTGATGAATACATACAGATGGCCACCAGGCACATGAAAAGGTGCATAGCTTTGCTTATTATTAGGAATATGAAAATTTAAACAACAAATCACCTTGTAATCCAGGAGAATAACATTTACCCACAAAAGACAAGGAACAACAAGAGCTGGAGAGAAGGGAACACTTGTTGGGAATGTAAATTAGTGTGACTCTTACAGAAAGCAATGTGGATATTCCTCCAAAAATAAAAATAGAAATTCCATATGACCTAGTTATCCTTCTCCTGGGCATTTATATGAACAATTTAAAACATGTTGATTTAAAGAGATATGTGTATCCTATGCTTATTACAGCATTATTTATAATAGCTAATAACTTGGTATAATTGAAGTGCCCAGTGGTTAATAAATAGATAAAGATAATTGGACAAATAGACATAATGGAATAGTACTAAACTGTAAAATGAACAGAATAAAGCAATCTAACATTCAAGACCTACTTTAAATTTCTGCCATTTGTTGTATCAAGCTTATAGTTCACAGGGAAAATTTTTGATGGTGAGAATAAGAAATGTACATTACCTAGAGCACTTCTATAGGAGAGAAATTCTCTAGAAAGAAGGCCTAATTTAGTATTATCTTAGAAATTTTGAATGAAGGAATGAAGAGGTAGAATTTTGACAAATGTTCTTATGTTCGTGCTTATATTCTTTATTTGGGATAGAGAGCAGTCATTTTCCTTCTTTTTCTGTCATCTATTTGAAACCAAACATGGAATTGGAGATTTTCCTGGCTCTCTTCTGAGTAATGACCTAAATTTAAATGAAATCAGTCAGCAGCCGTTTTGTTAAATCCTTCTGAAATGTTATCATGAATTTCCACTAAATCAGAGTTCTCGAACTGATGGCCCTGCAGAGGATTCATTCCCTTGATAGGAGGCTCCAAATAACAGATGATGGTGACAATAACGATGATATGATAACCATGTTGGTACCCGTAATAATGTTTAATGATCACTGTGACAATGATTATGATGTGTCTATGATAATGATCATGATGGCATGAAAATGATGACCCTGATGGTAACAATAATGAT
Source organism: Sorex fumeus (assembly GCF_029834395.1). Taxonomy (NCBI): domain Eukaryota; kingdom Metazoa; phylum Chordata; class Mammalia; order Eulipotyphla; family Soricidae; genus Sorex; species Sorex fumeus. The sequence continues at coordinate 2,865,512 of NW_026606158.1, read as the reverse complement.
GACCATAATGGTGTCCATGATAATGATTGCGATGATAAAGACCACGTTAATGATGATCATGATGACAGCCATGGTGATGGTGTCTTTGGATGATGATGAACATGTGATAACCATCTTGATGGTAACCGTGATGATGAACATGAAAATGACCATGATAATGACCATAATTATAACTATCATGATAATGACTGTGTTGGTGTTCTTGATTAGATGATGCTGATCTTCATGATGACCACAGTGATGATAACTAGGCTGATGATGACCGTCTTGATGAGAATGATCACATGATGATGAACTTGATGATGGAACCATGTTGACAAGAATGATCACATGATGCTAAACTTTCTGATGACCATGATATTGATTGTTCTGATGTTTGATAATACTTTTTAGTTGCTCGTTTGCCTAGATCTTATGTATGTTGATATTTTAAGTGATTGAGGTTTTGTGACTTACAAACTCTTATTAGCAATGATTTCCCGTGTACATAATTCCAACACCACACCCATCACCAGTGGACCCACTTCTCTCTACCAGGATTTCAAATCCCCTCTTTCATAACCCACCTCCCCAAATCAATTTTGTGGATCAGTTCTCTCCTGTGTTGCCTTTGCCCCTTCGCCGCTACTTTGCTGTGTATCTTTAAGTCCCACATATGAGTGAGATCATTAAATTTGCTATAAACAATCTACGAGGCATGTAATATTGCATAAAGCCAATTTTATGCATATGAAAATTAAAAAAACAGATATGATACACCTCATAAAGACACATTGGTTCCAGCAATGATTCCAAGATTCAAAAAGAGCTGTCAAATCTCTTCATTTTTTAAAAATTTTCTTTTTCTTTTTTATTATTTTATTGAATCACTGTGAGATACAGTTAGAAAGTTACAAAAAATGTTTGAGTTTGAGTTTCAGTCATACAATGATCAAACACCCATCTTCCTCCAGTGTATATTTTCCACCACCAATGTCCCCAGTAACCCCCACCCCCACCACTCCTGCCCATCCCAGTACTCACTCTGCTTCTGTGGCAGACAATTTCCCCAGTACTCTCTCTCTACTTTGGGGTATAATGTCTTTCCCGCACTTTCTCACTACCATTCAAGTCTACCTGCCAGGGGCGGATGCTAGATAATTTATTTTCCATTACTCATTTTGAATATCATGAGAGTTTACATGGCCGCATAGCCATTGCGTGCTTCTGGGATCCTAGCTTGTACATGGTTGGGTTCCAGAGAGATCTCTGTAGAGCTCTAATCTATTTTGGGATTCAATTGGGAATCTCTGGACCAGGGCTGTTTGTGCACTAAGATGGCTCCCTGTGGAAGCTTGTGAGCATGACATCTAGGTCTCGGAGAGGGCAGAGAGCTGGGGAGGGACCTCCTGGTGCCTCTGCCACCATGTGACCTGGAGATTTAGTCCTGGTATCAGCATACCTGGGCCATGCTGGAGTAGGTGGGGAGATTGTACCTGCCCCATCTAGGTTCCCCCGGTGAACTTAGCTCGGGAGGGGGCCTGGAGGGATCTCCAGTGCTGTGGTACTGTCTGGGATGGGTTGCTGCATCATCTCTTCACTTTTCATCTTCCTTCCTCATTATCTGGCTCTGTGTGGGGCTCTATGTTGTGTTGATGACACTTCTTCAGAGAAACAGACTGTAAGTCTCAGGACAAATCTTAGGTCTTGTTGTCCAAGCTGAATAAGTCTTGCTTTTTCTCAATAACAAAGGCTGTGATATTGACCTTTGGGGTAGAAATGCCTTCCTATGTAACTAGAACTTCACAAAAATTCTTAAGGATATATGGAATCAAATAATGCTTTTGGACAAACTTACATTTAAAATGCCTATAGAAACCAGAATAAGTAATTAGAGTCAATTGGAGAATAGATGTCGCATGTAAAGAGGTCAGTAGCTAATCAGTTACATCAAATTATGATGTAGATATGCAAGCCAAGAATTGAGAGATTTTTTCCATTTTTTAAGAGAATAGAAACTTAGAGTTTCACATGAAATACAGTGTTGAAACTTGGCAGTGAAAAAAAAAATTTAAGAAGGGCTGTCAATATCTACAAGCTTGAAACTGTATTTGGCATAGGGACCAGCAGTTATCATATTCTTCTTTAGGTGAAATTCCACTATTGTCAATTTTTTATTTGATAAAAACTTGAGACTCAGAAAAGGGACAAGAACTGACCAGGATCAAAGAGCAACTTAGAGTTAGACTTAAATTTATACATTTGGTTTCCTAAGTCTTGGGTCTATGTTTTCTTTCTCTGCTTCATGATCTTTGTATTTAGGAAAATCAATACTGAATTACACTACAGACTCTTGATTCCTTGAGTAGAATCAGAACTCCCCTCCCATGAGTCCATATTCTTGTCTAAATTTGAATAATATTACCCATAAAACTTTAAACAAACTAGATATTCAGCAAGTTTTTAGTATTGTTTTTGGTGCTAATTAAACAATAGGCAAGAAAACATAAGTTGTTTATAAATTGATCACTTTTATAGTTTAAGGATCATCATCATTCTAATTTGGGTATCTGTAAGATTTCAAGCATCTTACCAGTTGCTCAACACCCAATAATGTAATTTTTTTCTATTGAGAGAAAGGTAGACAGAACACAGAGTGCTAAGGACATGAGAACGGGGTGGAAAGGGCATCATGGCAAATAAAACATGTCTTTGCTTCCTAACATTAAAGTCATTTGGAGATTAAAAAATGTGCAAGTTATATGTAAACAACCATTCTGAATACTTACTGTGATGGACACTTGTTACATATATATATATATATATATATATATATATATATAATCTTGTTTACTCCTTACTATGAACAACAGGAGGACAGTGACAGTGACAGTGACTCCTTACTATAGTTTTATGTGGAAGATAGCGTTCCAGTTGTACTGGTGAAAACACTGAGTCTTAGGTTGCCTGCTCAGAGCTTCTCAACTGGAGAAGTGAAGATCAGAACTCAAGCTAAAGCACCATGGGTCTAATCTGTAGCTCTTTCCAGAACCCCAATTTCTTTCTAAATATGTTTACTTTGTACATACTAAGACATTATTATAGAATTGCAGGGAAGAGGGTTGGAATGTGCAGTCTTACTGAAAACAGTAAAGTGGATTTACATGATAAAGGCAGTTTTTAGGAATGCTGGTACTATACTGAGAGTCAAGAAAGATGTCAGTCAAGAACCTATGCCTAACTGCAGATGAATGGAACAAGAAGTTGTGGTATATATACACAATGGAACACAATGCAGTTCAAAGAAAGAGCAAAATCATGCAATTTGCAACAACATGGATTGAACTAGAGGATATGTTGAATGAAGTAGGTAAGAATGAAAGGGACTGATACAGAATAATCTCTCTCATATGTGGGAATTAAAGATACACAGGAAGGTAGCAGTAATGACCCAAAGAAAATGCAATGGGGGCACTGACCCACAAATTTGAATGGTGGGGAGAGGAGAGTGAGAATGAAGGGAGCTGGATTCCTTGGGGAAGGGATATGGATACACTATGGTATGGATGCATTGTTAGAATTATGTTCATGAGAAACCATTATTAATAGTAATATGCATTGCATTGTAGCACTGTCCTCCCATTGTTCATCGATTTGCTTGAGTGGGTACCAGTAACGTCTCCATTGTGAGACTTGTTGTTACTGTGTTTGGCATATCGAATACGCCATGGGGAGCTTGCCAGGCTCTGCTGTGCGGGCGGGATACTTTCGGTAGCTTGCCAGGCTCTCTGAGAGGGATGAAGGAATCAAACCCAGGTCAGCCGCATGCAAGGCAAATGCCCTACCCGCTGTGCTCTTGCTCCAGCCCAATAGTAATATAAGCAAAAATAAATGCAATAAAAAGAGTTATGGCATCCATAGACTAATTAAAGGATTAATAGAACATGGAAAATTCATATTGCACAAAATTCTCCTAGCAGTACAAAGAGTTCTGTATCATGGATGTGCCTTGAAGACCTGCCCTATCTGACAGAAGCCAGTCACAGTAGGTGACGTATTGTGTGAGTCCATTGATAGGAAATGCCCAGACCATGTATCTTTTCAGAATCAAATAAAAAGCGAGAAACATGCGGCCGACCTGGGTTAGATTCCCAGCTTCCCATAAGGTCACCTGAGCATCGCCAGGAGTAATGGGTGAGTGCATGAGCCAGGAGTAACCCCTGAACATCGCCGGGTGTGACTCAAAAATCAAACAAAAAAACAAACAAAACATGTTGCTCTGGTATAGAGTGAAGAAATTGTAGGATGGAAGAAGGGGGTGTGCAAATGACTGGGGATGGATCAGCAAAAAATGATTTGAGAGTGCAAGGGAAATTTTGAGGAGAAGCACCAACGATGACTAAAAAGGAAAAGGGAATTAAATTAGCAGTCAGAGAATACCTCTTTAGACCCGGGGAATTAGGCAGGTCAACCCAAGTTTTTCCTAGAGGACTCAACTGGAACCCAGAGCAGAGAAAAATGTCACATTCTAAGAGTCTAATTTGAACTTGGAGTTGATGCTATATTAGGACTCTGACATTATTTGCTTCAACAAAAGAGATAGGAAATTGAGCAGGCTGAAGAGAGGAGCAGGATTGTGATAGATTCACAATTTCTTAGTCAAGAAGAGGTTCCACGTGGGACTGGACAGTCAAGAGCTTGGCTGACATGTCTTCAATCTGTGGCACTCCATACAATTCCTGATCCCTGCCCAGAGTAACCCCTAAGTGCAGAGTCAAGAGAAAGTCCTGAGTATCTCCAGTGTGGTCATGTGTGTCTCAATTTTTTTTAACTAATTTATGTTTGCTTTCATTTGGTGGGGGGTGGGGGTGGGGGACACACATACAAAGATGCTCCGGGGTTACTCCTGGCTCTACACTCAGGAATCACTCCTGGTGGTGCTCTAGGGACCATGTGGGATGCTGGAGATCAAACCCGGGTTGGCCACATGCAAGGCAAGTGCCCTATCCACTGCACTATCACTCAAAACATCTGAAAGATTAAAAAAAAAGGGCAAGATCTCATGAACTTATGAATTTCCTGTGTATGATGAGGTTTGATGCACAATTTCTCTAGCAACAAGGAGTTTCTTTGGACTAATTACCTTTATAGTCTGTGAAAGCATCCAGAAGAGGAGTAATTTGCTTGTTATTGTGTTTTTAAAAGAAAAAGTAGAGGAGGTTAAGATCTGCATAGTGCCAATGGGCATGGTTGTCATTTACTTACATTTCATCCTCAGCTCATTCTTAGATCTGTGATATGACATAGGCAGAGCCCACCAGCCCCAATTTGGAGTTTATGAAAACGAAGCAATTGAGCACCTCACTCTGGGTCACCTTGACGGAGGGGGATGAAAGGTAGAGTACATCTGATCAATTGTCAGCTTTAAGAAATTTGTATTTTTCTTTCCTCTATTTACCTGATAGATATATTTACGGTCACGGTCATGGTCCTCCCGTTGTTCATCGATTTGCTCGAGTGGGCCCAGTAACATCTCCTTCATGAGACTTGCTGTTACTGTGTTTGGCATATTGAATACAACCCGGGTAGCTTGCCAGGTTCTGCCGTGCGGGCGAGATACTCTTGGTAGCTTGCTGGGCTCTCCGAAAGAGGAGAGGAATCGAACTTGGGTTAGCCATGTTGGCTGCGTGCAAGGCAAATGCCCTACCTGCTGTGCTATCGCTCTGGCCATAGATATATATTGAGCATATATCTAAGTTGTGTGCTCTGAGTATGCAAATAAACACAACTTGACACTATGATACCATAACACCAAGGTTTAGTTCTATGGTCATGTGACCAGGCTTGATATTTTGTTTCAACCTTGAGATTATTTTAAATTTTGGAACAAGGGTTTGAGAGGTTGTACAGAAGGGAAGTTGTCTGCTTTACCTCAGACATACCTTGATTTGATCTGTGTCACTGCGTGATCCTCCTAATGATTCGCCCAAGCACTACCAGGAGCAACCCCTAAAAGCTGGGCGTAGCCCCTGAGTGCCTCTGAGTATGACCCGAACACAGCCTGTCCTCAACAGACCACCCTCCCTACCATTTTTTTAAATAAAATACAGGGTTTGATGCTTTCATTTTTCACTGAGCCTTGAAAATTATGCCTCCAGTCCTGGAGTCAAGAGAGACGAATATTTTCAACCAAAAATACAACTATAAGTTACAAAGGTTTGTCAAATGTCATCTAGTATAAAGGTAAAGGTAAAGGCCCTCCCGTTGATCGTCGATTTGCTCGAGCGGGCCCAGTAACGTCTCCATTGGAGACTTTGTTGTTACTGTGTCCGGCATATCGAATACTCTCGGTAGCTTGCCGGGCTCTCCGAGAGGGGCGGAGGAATCGAACTCGGGTCGGCCATGTTGGCCGCTTGTAAGGCGAACGCCCTACCGCTGTGCTATCACTCCAGCCCCATCATCTAGTATAATGATGCCCATATTCCCCTATATCCTATTAATAATGGTCACAGCTTCTTCCAGAATAATTTTTGTATAGAGAATTTGTCTACCCAGTTCTTCCATTTCCTATATATAATGAAAGTATGGAGCTACCTTCGAAAATACCAATAGAGCTACTTACAATATCTAGGGAGAGTAGACTTCAGAGTCATCTGTATAGGATAAGAACTTTAGAGCTAGACAAATCTTAGGAAACCTTGCCACAGACTCATAATGAGAGGTTTAATCCACGAATTCTCTTTCTACAATTTGGCCTTGGAGAAGATCAAATAACCTTCTCTGCTTACCTGTGAGCAAAGACTAAAGCTGATTCTCTCATCGTGAGGTCTTAAGGATCAAGTGTTTCTAAAGAGCATCAAATGTAGACCTTGGGAGTGAGGAGGTCCTCAAGAACTGTGAGCTTTCCCCTTCCCTTCTCCTTCAAGAGCAGAATAAAAATAGCTTCCAGCTGCAGCTATACAAATAATAGATGAGAGCAAGAATAGATAGTAAGGCCTTACAGATCATCTAATTCAACTTAAGCATTTTGTAGATGGAGAGAAGGAGGCATGAATAATGAAAGTTGGGAAGAACAGAGAGCTTTTCAAGTATGAAATTGCACAATCTTCTCCATTGCTTTTTTTTTCTTCTTCCTAGAATAGAATATATTTACATACACAATGACCCTGCCTGAAAGTTAAAATTAAGTCAGATGAATTCTGTGTCTTCGGATACTAGAATAAAAAAATACATTTTCAACTGTAAAGTTTAAGATGATAACAACAATTTTAACTTATTTTATGTGTCAGGCACTGCGTTACAACTTTCATTTGCTTTATCTCAGCAACATAGCTCGAAGCGTATCTTTCTTTATTTGGCTTGCTATATAGAAAGAAAAAGACATCCAGGGAGCTAGTGCTGTACCTGGAGTGGGGTGGGGTGGGGGCGCAAACAAAATGTTAGAGGTGGGATTCAAACAGGAGCGATAGCACAGCGGTAGGGCATTTGCCTTGCATGTAGCCAACATGGCGGACCTGAGTTTGATTCCTCCGCCCCTCTCGGAGAGCGCGGCAAGCTACCGAGAGTATCTCGCCCGCACGGCAGTGCCTGGCAAGCTACCCGTGATGTATTAGATATGCCAAACACAGTAACAACGAAGTCTCCAATTGAGACATTACTGGGCCCGCTCGAGCAAATCGATGAACAACGGGAGGACAGTGGACAGTGATATGCTTCCATAGGGCATACGCTTGTATGTTTACATTTTAGATCTCACACCTATTTATGAAATGTAATGCCATTTGGCTTGTTTATTATGTGCCAACACTGACTCTGAGTGTACACAACGGTACTCTACAAACATCAAGGACCACTTGATTATCTGGCACTTAAACAAGGGTGCCCGTTGCATGACAACTCCATACGAAGTGGATGTTGGGATCACTGTGTATCCAAATCAGATCTCTGTTCAGGGTCTAAACATAGAGTTGCTTCCTTACAAATTAAAAATAGAGATATATCAGGAGTGCTTATTTTCATCCATAGCCATCACCTGTACCCTAGCCGTTGCACTCCATTTGGCTGTGTATACAGAGGGGAATCACAGATCAGCAGATCAACTGTGGCTCCTGTGAGCTGAGCACTGAGCAGAAAAGTCAATTATAGAGAAACAGCCAACACTTGGGAATATCTCCTTCCTGCAGGTTATCAGACCTTGACATAACTAGGGGGAATTGTAGCCAAGTTGAAGAGCTGTGGCACAAAAAAAAAGGAAATAGGCTGATTAAATTTATTCCACTGGAGCCCCTGGGATAGAAACAGGACATGAGATGGATGGGAGTTACAGGGGTTCAGACTTGACCTGACGTACGAGTTCTTATTCACCCAAAGAGTACAAAAATAGAAAGAGTAGCTTTACAAAATTAAAGAATCTCTCTCAATTAACATGTATACATACAGCCTGCGTGAAGGCTTTCAGGACATATTATAAAGATAACATTTAAGTGATGTTTGATTGTATTGAGCAATATTAGAAAGTATGTCTCTTACAACTGAGACCCGGTTCTGTTCAACTGTGAGCAAAAAACTGAAAATGGCCAAATCCTCATCTTATCCCATTGATCCCTTTCCTGCAAAGTTATTGAGCAAACCATATGTGTCAGGAACAACAACAGTGGGAAAAAAATGAATAATTTATGATTGATCGGGTCATTGTATTTTATCCCAAAAGGAGAAAACAAATCTGGTATCCCTGGGTTTCAGCAAAAAAAAACTCATCTCTGCACCCGTTAGGGTTTCCATCTTTATTTAAACTCCAATGAATCTTGTGACCACAGGCTGTCAGGTTTGCTGGGTTGGTTTTGAAGAAAAAGTGATGTTTTTCAGAGACACAGGAATAAAGGAAAGAAAAACCATGATGCGTATATATTATAGGAAGTCTAGCTCAGCTGCTGGGAGGAAGTCTGCAGGGAAGGTACAAGTGCATTTTATGCAGTTTTCTTTGATTCATAGTGATCCTGTGCATTAGGAAATGGGCATAACGTGTGGTCTGACCTATGGCTCCTACAAGCACTGGTGAAAGATTAGCAGGGGTGGGGGGAAGAAAAAAAATTCTCTCCTACATAAACTTTATTCCTTTGACATGTCTATGAAATAGGCAATGTGAGTAAAACATTTTACTTAGTTTTTGAAGGAGTTTGCAATGGAGCTGAAGGTACCGGCAGAGGGACAAAGCCACGTGGGTTCCGGGGCCGAGATCTCCAAGCCTACTCGGATTGGGGCCGAGCATCCTCCACCCAGATCCTCCAAATTCCAGTAGGCGGGGGTCACACCCACCAACTGGCCCCCTGGCGTGGTGTAATCCCATCAGCGGCCAAGACTCAGAGACTATAGAAACCAGCTCCCGGAACCGCGCGGCCGCGAATGCATTCGCGGCGTTGCGACATCTTATTATGATATCTCATTCCTACTTTGACAAACTGGCAGGCTACCGAATGTAGCCTGCCCACATGGCAGAGTCTGGCAAACTCCCCGTGGCGTACCCAATATGCCAAATACCAGTAACAATGATGGGTCTCATTCTCCTACAGAGCCTTGAATATAATCTCAGGGCTAGGATGAAGGAGACATTACTGGGGCCTGCTCGAGGCAATCGACGAATAACAGGATAATTTGTGATTTGTGATTTTGCAATGGATCTACTTCAAAATGAAACCAACTTTCCTTCCTTCCTTCCTTCCTTCCTTCCTTCCTTCCTTCCTTCCTTCCTTTCTTCCTTTCTTCCTTTCTTTTTTTTAAAGTTTTATTGGTGAATCTGTAGCAGATTTAATGATAAGCAGGGCTGGAGCAATAGCACAGTGCATAGGGCGTTTGCTTTGCACACGGCTGACCAGGCTGACCTGAGTTTGATTCCTCTGCCCATCTTGGAGAGCCTGGCGAGCTACCAAGAGTATCTTGCCCGCACGGCAATGCCTGGCAAGCTACCCGTGACGTATTCAATATGCCAAACACAGTAACAACAAGTCTTACAATGGAGATGTTACTGGGCCCACTCGAGCAAATCGATGAACAATGGAAGGGCAGTACTACAGTGCATTAGTGAATCACCATGAGGTACAGTTACAGACTTACAAACTTTCATGCTTGTGTTTCAGTCATACAATGATTGAGTATCCATCCCTCCACCAGTGTCCATTTTCCACCACCAATGATCCCAGTATCCCTCCCACCCCTCACATTCCCCCCCCCCCCCCCCCGCCTCTGTGGCAGGGCATTCCCTTTTGTTCTCTCTCTCTCCTTTTGGGTGTTGTGGTTTGAGATAATGAGTGGTCACCATATTCCATACTTTCGAAACCAACTTTCTATGGTAGCACAATGGTGCACTCTTCATCTTGGTTGGTGGTCAGCCACATCTCAACCTGAGATGTACACTCAATCTGTTCCCTCGGAAGATACCCATGTTCTTTCATAAGCATCTTTCTTATATCTATATCTTCCCAAACATCTGTCACTGGATTTGTTGTGGAGCAGCTTTGGGGAATCATTTACTGATAC